>NC_143198.1:9752500-9900000 GCF_051530095.1 Phoenix dactylifera
TGTTTGATTCCTCTAATCTGTGAAGCAACTAAGATCTAATAATTTGCTGCGTCAGAAATTTTCAGATCTTAGGAAGAATACTCGGCTAAATCAAATGCAACTGCTTGTGTTTGTGTTGTTTAGTTTCATCGATCTCTCTAATTCTTAAGGCTGCTACTAAATTAAACCTTTAGCGCTTGTTTTGGGTTGTTTAGTAGTTAGGGTTAATTAGATCGCTTGTTTTTAATTAACTACAACTAAGAAGAGATAGAAAAATATTTCTATCGGTGGACATTCAAAGTGCAAATTGATATCTTTGCATCAATGATCAGTTGTAAAATTCCGATGGTGGATGTTGACTTAGACCAAGATTTATTCTTTTGATTGATTTCAATACTTAAATCTGAATTCTTCTTTAGTTGTTTTATTATTTTCATTATACTCAAACCCCCCCTCCGTCCTTGTTCAAGTTGCATAAAACTAGGCTAGATACTCTCCGTGGGAACGATCCTTACTCGCACTACTACATATATATTTTTAGAAGTATAGGTTTTATTTTTGGTTGCCTGCGACAGCACACCAACAATAAACAAGCATCTAATTTTCTAGTATCATTCTTTTCATAATTAATAACCATGGGATCATCTTGTAGCTAGTATATATATTTTTAGATTGAACCAAAAATCTGTAAGATACAATTGGTGGAAGTACGTTCCTTCCTCTTGAGTTGATATGCAGGAGGCTTTGCCACTATTTGTTTATTTCCACCAACTGAGGAGAGAATTGATTGCAGATGGCCAATGCAATTAGATACAAGCTTTCTTTCCAACCAACATCCGTTTCCGACCAGCATATGTTCTTCTTAATCAGTTTTAGTTCTCGTTTTTTAGCCCACCGCATTATAGAGATCGAAGATATCGGTGTATTATTTACTGGCTTTGAATTCTACTTGTCTAATTTTGTAAATATAATTTTTTAACTTTATCGTTGCAAATGAGAATTTCTATATTTATATATTAAGCTATAATAGATTACATAGTTTATTATCTAAGGGGTCCAAATCAGTACGTGTATAAGAACTCTTTTTCTTGGAGGGTGCATCGGTTATGGTTTTATAACCCGACTTGGACCATAGACAGTTTGGCTCAAGCCGATAAACTCTTAATGCTAGTTCTTTGTAAAAGAAAATTTTAGAGACCTCCACTTTCTTAGAGAGTTGTAGATTTTTTTTTGGTATATTGTTTTTTTTGGTACATTGTTGTTTTCTCATAATTTATCTAAGATTAAGCTCAGACCCGTAGCATCTCACGGTTATTTTCTTTCTTGGGTTGATGTTATATCAGCTAAGCCTAGTTTGATTATTTTTTAAATTTTTTTCTGATGTGACATTTAGGTTCTATTAAAATTAATGATTTGTCAAACATTTTGTTCGGTTATAGGTCAAAGTGTTGGATTAAAATAAATGTTAAGGAGATAAGTGTAGATTTTTCAAACAATTAAATTTAAGTATAACTTACTCCTAACCTTAGGAATTTTTTTGTAATTTACTTAGGGGCAATTTGGAGATAAATGGTTTTAGTAATGCCGTTAATTTAATTGGGTGTAAGTGTAGGTTTTATAAACTAGTAGGCATAGATGTAATAAACGTAAACTTCATTTGGGGGGGGGGGGGGGGCGGTTTGCATTTTATTCTTATTTATATTAACCTTTTTATAATATAATTCTATCAAGTTACAATTTAAGGTTACTTTAGATTAGATAATATATAATATGTGGGTTAGCGTTGAAACACTCTAGTTTTTGTTTGCTATATTTAGACAAGGCCAACAAGTTCTTTTGATCACAAACGATAAAAGTATAAGAAAGCTAATCTAATATTTAAGAAATATGGGAAATAATATATAGTTATTAATTCAATAAACAAGCATCTAATTTTCTAGTATCATTATTTTCATAATTAATAACCATGGGATCAACTTGTAGATAGCATATATATTCTTAGATTGAACCAAAAATCTGTAAGATACAATTGGTGGAAGTAGGTACTTTCCTCTTGAGTTGGTATGCATGCAGGAGGCTTTGCCCATATTTGTTTATTTCCACCAACTAAAGAGATATTTGACTTTTTACAAGTATTACACACTTGCGGATGGCCAATGCAATTGGATGCATAAGACCACCATGATAAGTGATCTATAAAATGATTTGAGAGAATGGGCCTAACAAGTTCTAATGCTAGTAAGGTAGGATTTAACATCTTAGGGAGGATTAGGAAAATGCAAAATTTCTTCTATTAATAGTAATTTTTTTTCAACCTAAAGAAATTTTATTTTTTTTATAGAAGAACTGTTTTTTATATCTTTACTTATAGAGTAAATTACAAAATCTTTCTAAAATTAGGAGTAAATTCAATTACACTCGATAGTATGAAAAACTTATATTTACCCATTTGAGGTTTATTTTTATTCAATACTTCAACCCATAACTTAACAGAATATTAGTCAAACCGTTAACTTTTAATCAGACCCAAATGTCATATTAGAAATTTTTTTAAAATGACCAAAACAACCTTACAAAAATTTTGTTGGAATTTATGTTTATAATACTTACACCCAATATTTTGTAAATTCTTATACTTACACCCATTTAAATTAATAGTGTTAGTGAAACCATTTATCTATTTAAGTCAAAATTAACTTTATAAGAAAATAAGGCTCTTCTTTCACTTTTCTGGCTCTTGGAACTCTTCGAAGTATTATGTCTTCAAGAGTCTTCTTTTCTTCGAGATTAAGCAGCCAAGAGCATGTTTCCCCTTCGCCACTCCACCACAAGCATTCTTTCTCGACGAGCGATCAACAACTACTTTTGTTTGCAACCGACATCCGATAATGAGCATCCTTCCTGACCAGCATCTGTCATTTCTGATGATATTTTGTTCTCACTTTTTTGCCCACCACATCATTGAAATCAGTGATGCCGGTATATTATTTGCTGATATTGTCGCTATAAATGAGGATTTCTATATCTATATATGAAGCTATAATAGGTCTCGCAGCCAATCATCTAAAAGATCCAAATTAGTAAATGCATAAGAACTCTTATTTTTGGAGGGTGCATCAGTTGTGGTTCCATAGCCTAGATTGGATCATACACAGGCTAGTTCAAGTGATAATACTCTTGATGCTAGTTTTCTACAACAGAAAATTTTAGAGACATCCACTTGATTAAGAGATCTAGATTGCTTTTTTCTTTGCACATTGTTATTTTCTGATAATTCATTAAAATCAAACTCAGACCCATTAAACCGCACAGCGACTCTCTGCATTGGGTGGATGTTACATCACTTAAGGCTAGTTTGGTCATTTTTTAAATTTTTCTTATGTGGCATTAAGTCCCATTAAAGTTAATAGTTTGGCTAACATTCTATTAAGTTATGGGTTAAAGTGTTGAATGAAAATAAATCTCAGGAGGGTAAGCGCAGATTTTTCAAACTATTAAATGTAAGTATAATTTACTCCTAATTTTAGGGTGCATTTTGTAATTCATCACTCGTAGATAATTTTGACTTTTTATATGAGATAAATGGATTCGATAACGTCGTTAATTTAACTGAGTGTAAGTATAGATTTTACAAACTAGTGAGTATAGATGTAACAAACATAAACTTCAAGGGGGGCTTTTGTAATTTACTCTTATTTATATTAGCCTTTTTATAATATAATTCTATCAAGGTACAATTTAAGGTTACTTTAGATTAGATAACATATAATATGTGGGTTAGGGTTGAAACAGTCTAGTTTTTGTTTGTGAAAATAGACAAAGCCAACAAGTTCTTTTGATCACAAATGATTAAAGTATAATAAAACTAATCTAATATTTAAGAAATATAGGAAATAATATGTAGTTATTAATACAATAAACAAGCATCTAATTTTCTAGTATCATTCTTTTCATAATTAATAACCATGGGATCATCTTGTAGCTAGTATATATATTTTTAGATTGAACCAAAAATCTGTAAGGTACAATTGGTGGAAGTATGTACCTTCCTCTTGAGTTGATACGCAGGAGGCTTTGCTACTATTTATTTATTTCTACCAACTGAGGAGAGAATTGACTTTTTACAGGTATTAGACACTTGCAGATGGCCAATGCAATTGGATGCATATGACCACCATGATAAGGGATCTATAAAATGATTTGAGAGAAAATGGACGTAATAAGTTCTAATGCTAGTAAGGTAGGTCATGAGTTGGGGGTGGAGCCAGGATTTAACATCTTAGAGAGGGGGTCTAAATTAAGAAAATACAAAATTTCTTCTATTAATAGTAATTTTTCTTTCAACCTAAAGAAATTCGGTGTTTTTGATAGAAGAATAGTTTTTGACATTTTTTTTTATAGAGTAAATTACAAAAACCTTCCTGAGATTAGTGATAAATTACAATTACACCCAATAATATAAAAAACCTACACGTACCTACCTGGGTCGGGTCGGTTCGGGTCCACCACTACAATTTTTGACCCAACGGATCATTTGGATCATCGGTTTCATGTATAACCTGGATTCAATCCAAAAAATTCGGATCTGGTTTGGATCCGGGTTGGATCGGGTCTGGGTCTGTGCTTCCTTTTATTTATTGAATATCTAATTTTTCACACCATGAGCAACGTATATGTCGCTTGATGTACAATTTACAAAAATCTAGCTTTATTTTCTAGAGATTCATAAATCAAAATAGATAAATGATATCCGAGTGATTCAAAGTCCTGCAAGAACGTTGATCATAGCTTGGCGTGGAGAGTACATGGCCTCCAACGGAACGACCTCAGGCAAGGTCAATCTGGAGCCTTCACCCATGTCCACCTCTTCTTTGCCAACTCTTTTCCACTCAAAACATTGGATCAACGTCCCAAGTGCTAGCCCAACCTCTCTTATTGCAAGCCCTTCCCCAGGGCACCTCCTCCCCATTCCAAACGGGATCATCCACTTCCCTTCCCCTTTCCTATTCTCAAATCTTTCTGGCTTGAATTTTGCGGGCTCCTCCCACGTCTTGGCGTCTCTATGGATATAGTCTGCGTTCACCAGCAAGGTTGTTCGTTACGGAATACTGTAACATCGCACAGCACATTCACTGGATGATTTATGGGGCAAAAGGAGCGGGTCGACAGGGTACAAACGAAGTGTATATCTTTATTTCCATCGGCAAACTAATCTAAGAGATGTAGCAACGTTGAAACCTGTCATTGACTAATAATTCTACATCTTACAGTGACCACATCTACACCCACAGCGAGCAGCATTTCACAAGCCCAAGCTACCTGAAGCCCAAATCATCCATAAAGGGCCAATTGTCAATTATGAACCTGCAACTGAACCAAATGAACCAAATGAACTACCTAGACCATCTGCAGTATAATTGTTTTCTCTGTAGTTGATAGGACTGCTAAACAAAAAGACACACTACCTAGACATCCATGAATGATCGGTTCACTTTAACTAAGAGAATATTCCAGTAGTTCATTTGAACATTGACATGAGCCGATCCAAGACACTATGAAAATGAATTACATCACAGTCAAACGAGAAAAAAACGTAGTTCAACGTGTCAAGTGAAGTAGATAGCACATGAAACACATGGCACATGGCAGTGTTCAAAAAACGGAGTCTCTTACCCTTCAGTTCGCAAAGCCACACCCCGACGTTGTATGGACTTGATAGAAAATAGCTACAAAAAAATTTTCACTTTTTCCTTAGGTAATAGATATACAGTTAACTACGCATAAAAATTACAATATTTTTAATAATATAAATATAATAATGAAGATGATTGTCACCTGCATAAGCTAATCATCAGTACTCATAACAATAGCTGTTTTGTAATCTTCAACCATATAATTAGTTTAGGGAGGTGGGTCATCTACAAATGAAAAAAAATTATAAATTAAAAATTGAAACGCTTTGTTGGTGCATCTTCAAAATTAGAATCCCGTGCCTCAAGTCGCATAAACATATTCTTGAATTGTATAGCATCATCTATGCGTATCCTTTTCTTACTATGCATCTTTAATTGTTTCACAATTGCCATAAATGTTTTCAATCTTGGGATGATTTTACATATTTAACAGCCTCACGGATCCCATGAATAGCACCCTCCACTACCTTCAACCTGTCCTTCACAATCAAATTAAGAATATGTGCACAACAATGCACATGAAAGAACTTACCATCCAAAAGTAAATCTCTTCTAAATTATCTTTGAAGTTCCATGGCCATAGTTGTATCTGCTGAAAAATTATCTAGGGTGATTGAACCCAACCTTTTCTCGATATTTTAAAATAAATTGCAGCTAGCTATACAATCACTAATGACTAAGCCTATATGTGGTGAAGAAACCATCTTAAAATTGATAATATTCTTTTTAAGTTTTCAATCATTAGTGATGTAATGTGTAGTAAGACACATATATCCCAATATCTAATTTGATGTCGACATATCAAATGTTAAGCTAATTCTTCCATAGTTTGCCTTAAACAAACCATCAAGTCTTCTTTTTTTCTTTTCAAATGCTTTAAAGCAATTAGATGTCAATGTTGTCCTTGAAACAACACGAAATTTAGGTCTAAGGTTCATAACAAATTTTCGAAAAGAGGGTTCTCGACTGTTGTAAATGACAACTCTTGTAGAATTATCATTCCTACAAGATCCTCATGGATTCTCTTTTGATCAAATGAATAGAGAGTCTACTCATTCAATGGTAAGACCATCTTTTAAAGTCACATTACCTATTAATTGTTTCTGCTTCCTATCAAGACTTTTTTTGGACTTACAGTTCTTTATTTGTTTGTGAAAATGACTTGTCTCATATTTAGGATCGGCTGAAAAAATAAAATGGCGATAATTATATTTAGCCTTCTCGTTTTGGTTTTCTACCTCACTATAATGATTCTATATCTCTGACCTCCTTTTTTTGCTCGCTTGGAAACTTTCTGTATTAGAGGGCTCCATAGCTTCAGAACGAAGTGTACTTGAAACTTCAGCTGTGTTTTCATTGCTACCCATCATAGACATTAACTTATATCCAAAAACACTTAAGAATACATTTCGACAAGTTTTCAATTACTAAAAAAATGTAGTATCTAGAATATTATTTTCATTTTTCAGAGCATGATAGAACTAATAGAGAACCTTTAATGATCCATAAGAACTCACAAATCAAGGATGAGAATTGTTCAGAACGTACGTTCATCTGAGAATAAACTTGTAAATGGATGCAGTGCATGGTTCAATTTTAGGAAAAATGATGTTTGGATTTTCCATAACCTAAAGTCTATCTAAACAAGCATTACAAGCTTCAGACAAATTTTCACTTCTCTGGAGCTGCATTGGTTTCTTCAAGAGCCCAAACTGATACATGAACTTCCTTGTGATAACTTCCCAGAAATTTGGACCTCAAATTAAGTGGAATGGGTTCCAGAGCCTTGAACATTACTAGAGGAAATGCCCTTGTATGAGAGCAAATAGTTCAAATACTTCAAGGCTGTATAATTCTGTAGGCAGCATTTATCTGTTGCTTATGCCAAGATGATTTCCATATGTTCCATAAACAAAACAGAAGTGGAAGATGAATTTTGGAGGACCTCAACTCCGAAGAAATTCTTGTTCAACGGAACCATTATTACTAGAGCAGATATTCCTGATTAGTATAGATAGATGGGTATTAATCCTGAGCATCAAAAGAGTAGATCTTCCAACTCACTAAACAATATCTAAAAGCTCACCCCTCACAAATGATATATGGCAACCACTTAGATTATGAGGGATGCAACTCCGATCACAAGAAACCCATTCAAAGGCAAAAACCTTCATCTGACCATCTAGGATGAAAAGCCATGAAAACACAAAAAAATTGAGCTATAAATCGAAGAAGGAAGCAAAGATAGATACATCGGAGGAAGAAAGATCGAAATCCAATCTTACTTCCTCCACCCACCGCCAATAGCACAAACCAAAACCATCAGATCAAATAAAAATCACAAAAAGCCCGACCATTCCAAGAAGTGAAAGCAAGAAAAGTAAGCGAACCAAATCCAAATATCAAATGCAGGAAACGAAGCAAAGACCTACGAGTGATTTGATAAGGAGGAATGTAGGGGGCATTACAGTTTTATAGAAGAACTGAAGAAGCTTATGACCGCCACACTGCCGGTACCCTAAGCGCCATTGCTGGAACCCTAAGCGCCACTGGCGAAGGAGCTCCGCCTTTGACCACCGCCCTCCCCCCTCTTGCTCTCTCTCTCTCTCCCACCATTCTTCTCTCTCCCTTATCCCTTGTGCCTTCTTCGTCCGTCCCTCTCCCTTGCCTCCATGGCTCCACCTCGAACTCGAAGGCTCGAAACGGCGAAACCCTTATGATTTTCACTGTGTGTGAGAGAGAGAGAGAGCCGCTTCCGCCTTCAAGGAACTAGGAACCCTAAGACTCTTACCGTCTGGTCATGGGTCACGGGTCAACCCGACCCATTTGCAGCCTTAATCCCAGCTTGAAGTTCTTTTTTATTTTTTTTAGATGCAATTTTTTTTGGGAATAATTGAAGGTTGTTGCATGCTACAGTCAAAAACACTTATTAAATTAGTTCATGAAAATATCATCCCAATCTATGTTTTGATTCTTTTGATTGTTAATGCAATGAAAAAAGCAATAGTTGAAAAAATGATTGGTGTTTGATTTGTGAGCAAAAAAAAAAGGAGTTTTATAACTTTAACTCTTCGATCCGTCCAACTCATCCTATCTAACCATTCCTACTATGCCCGGTAGATATGAGTATATAGTTTCCAATTGCGGGATAGGAATGAGTAATGGCTTACACAATCTATACACCTGTTGCCATCTCTAACAAAATAAACTTTTTTCTATGATTATTTTTCAGTAAGAAAAGAAGTTTGACTTCTACCTTTTTTAGCATGAAAATAATCATGGTAATGTTTATGGGATTCCATAACTATAAAGAGGGTACATAGCTAATGTAAAAACAGTTTTAAAATAAATTAAGCAATAATTATCCTTTCCATTATTTTATTATCATTATTTTTATGTTACTGTTTTATTACTTATTTATAAATTTACTATGTTATATTGATATCAAACTTAGATCATTAGTACTTAGAAAAATCGAATAACAACATTGGCATGACATGTGATGTTTGGACCTAAGGTGAACTTTACCTCAAATTGACCTTATTTCCTCGTCACCCCTACTTAATTCTATTGACTAAAGTTGTTGTCCTTCTTCAGAATCTCAAATCCAGGCCCAATAAAGAAATTCCCTTCCTCCTAAAAAAATTATTAAAAAAAAGAAAAAAAAATTCCTTCTCGGCAACGAAAAAAAAAAGCGGCTAGACCCCGGGCGGCTGATCGGGAGGTCCCGGGCAGGTCGGGCAGACGCGACCGATGACTTGTCGTTTCAATCCTACTTCGCATCTACGTACTTATTTTTGGTAAGTTTCTATCTATTTATTTAAAACCCCAACAACAGCCTCCCAACCTCAAAACCCAGACTTGAAACAAGAATTCTTTCGTCTCGTCTCTCCTCCGCCGTCGCCCCGAATAATAGGTTCGATTCCGAGCAAGGTCAGTCCTATCTCTCTCCCGTTCGATCAATCGTTTTGCTTCCGATGCTTTTATTCCGGATTAGATAAAAAACGAGGTTGGCGTTTTTCTATCTCTGCGTTTCTCTTGATTCTTCTTGAATTCTGTTTTAATAGATTGATTCTTTTTAAATAGTTAATTTGTAAATACTGTGTTGGTATCATTTGATGATCAGAAATCCATGGATTTTGGCTTCTAATTCGACAAAATCCAGTCTCTCTTTGGTTTGGGACTCTGTGATTTCTCTTGTCTTTCTTCTGCACCCGTCGATGCTGTCATGAGTTAGATAAGGGGTTCTTTTGATTCTAGATGAAGAAGTTTTTTTTTTTTTTATCCTAAAGATTGGTTTTTTCTTGTTTTCTTTTTTTTTTTCCTTTCCATCTGATTGATCCTATTTATTAGAAAAACCGGGTAGTATTTCCGGTTCCGTGATCAAGTAATTGAGTCTTTCTTGCTATGTATGGGATCGATGCCCAGTTTCTGAAACTTTGGTATCAGTAAAGGGTTTAAGGATGTCGATTTGTTGTCTTAATTCTTTTCTGTTCCCTAATTGGTGTCAAGTTGCTCCTAAGTTATTAGTCTTTCATTACATTGTAAATTTTTACATGGTGATATAAGTATTTAAAATATCGAAAGAGACAGACAGTTGATATTGCACTTATAATTCTCAATGCTGGATATATTTGAATTTTGGTTATAGTTTTTGAGAATTCATTGAAGCAAAGAGAAAATTACTTCAAGGACTACCTCTTCTTCTTTTTTTTTTCCTTCAAGGTTGATTCATATCTAAATTGAGATACATTCTTGGACTGTTAGGTTGTTATAAACTGTGAAGCATGGCACAAGATAGCTGGAACAAAGAGACCGAGGAGACTGAATGCTGCGCACCGGAAGGTCCGATTCTGTGTGCCAATAACTGTGGCTTTTTTGGGAGTGCAATGACCAATAATTTGTGCTCCAAGTGCTACAGAGACTTCATCATGATGCAACAGTCTGTTGCTGCTACGCCTGTTATAGGAGTTGAGAAGGCAGCTCCTACTGCATCTTCTCCTGTGCAATTGGAACCTAGTATTGAAAAGTCTGATAAGTTGGATGGAGGCAATCTCATGAATGTTTGCAAAGACCAAACAGAGGATGCTTGCAACAAGCAACCAGCAAATCGCTGCTTGCTATGCCGGAAAAAGATTGGGTTGACTGGGTTTAAATGCCGGTGTGGAGGCACATTTTGCTCAGCTCACCGGTACTCTGAGACCCATGAATGTTCGTTTGACTACAAGAGTGCTGGTCGACAGTATATAGCCAAAGAAAATCCTGTCGTGAAGGCAGAAAAGATTCGGAAAATTTAAGTTGATGTCTGAAATTGAAATTATTAGGATCGAACGGAGGTCACTCCTAGTTTCTGAGGCATAAGTTTGGTGTTAGTTCTCTGTTGATCCCCTAGTCAATGTTCTTTCCAGCGAAGCACTAGAAGTGAAGTCCTTTTCTTATTTTTTTATTGTAATTAGTAGTGTCAATGAAATGCCTTGTAACCATTCATGTTTTGCTTATTAAGTGCTAAATACCATTCCTTTCTAATATGAGCTTTTCCCAAAGAGATTTTATTTGTGCCTGATCCATACTGGATGCTTGTAAATGACATGAGTTGTTGAGGGATGGCAAAGTGCCTCATCTGAGTGTGAGAAGGTTCATATCACGATCTTAATTTACCATACCCATGATTAAATGTCAAGCCTGCATATTGAGTTTAGCATTTGAAAGGTTCCTTGCATTTGAAATTGTAATCATATAATAATTTAATTAGCATAAAATATACTGAATAGGTTCAAGAATACAAATTAATATAGCATAAAATTTAATTATCATATAATAATTTAATTAGCATTCTACAATTAATATAGCATGGATGATGAAGCTCCCAATACAAGATCAATAGCTTGCTGCATGTTTGCATGGGAGTGAGTCTATCTGGTAGATTCTCAAGGATCATATCCTTGAAGTCTAACAAGAGGTATGGGATCTTTAGTGGATGACCCTATACAGCTTCTCGATGTGCCTATAGTTCACAAGCTTCCATGGCAAAGGTTGTCGCATTCGAACCCGTCACATGACCTTCTATACACTACTATGCAATAATGAATTATAAGTTCTCTATTTATAATGACCGCTTAAGCTGTACAGGCTTAACGTGAAAATAGGAGCAGTACCAAATTGCTTTCTTTGTTAAGGTCTACTTTCAGGAAGATCATGATAGTTGGAGTCCTCAGTTGCGGTTCTTGTTGCACCAAGTTGGACTAAGCTCAGCTAATCTTTTCTATGAGTTCATTTTTCTCCAGTGAAAAGCATTGATTGTACAATAAAGTTTAATTTCTTCTTTCACAGAACAATCATTATTCTATTAGTTAAATAAGAATATTACAGGTTCTATCCACTAATTTGATGATGTTGCTAATGTAGATCGAGGAATGTTCCTCTAAGCCAATGGGTAGCTATATTGATGGTATGATTCTTCTGATGCATATTATTTTCTTGTTGGTTTACATGTAATTTGTCGTTAGCAGAATGTGGTGGAATAGTGTAGCTGGATATTCTTATTTCTCCTTTGAGGAAGAATAAAACTACGTATTATTCTATCAGAGTTTATATGCTTGATAGTTAATACCGAAGAAACAGCTGCTTATGAAAATGTTTGTAATATTCTTCGGAAAGTCCTCTCTTGATTTGGTTGGGCAATCTGCTGCTATTTATGTTTTTAACTGTTTATATGCAGGAAACAGAAGCATTATGCTTTGCAAAAAAGCAAGTTTGGATAATATGGCATGAGATGCTGGTATTATGTTTCTAAATTACCATGTGTTATTAATTTCTTTAACAGCAGGGACATGAGATGAGTGGGAGATCCAAGGACCTGATGACTCAGGCCCTGTTTGGGGGAGCTGTTGGCAGTAGAGCTGTTGGAAGTAGAGCTGTTGAAAGTAGAGCTGTCTGAAGTAGAGCTGTTATAAAAAGCTGTTTATTGTTTGGTAACTACATTCGTAAAGTGCTGTGGTACTTTGTTTTATGTTTGGTAAACAAACTGAGAAAGCACTTTTTTATGACAAAATTACCATAAAGGACATTGCATAGTATTATACAACAGAACATAATAAAACATAACATAAATTAATATATAAATATACGATATAGTATAATATTATTGTAATATAAATTAATATTATGTTAATATAGCATAATAGTAATATAATTATTAGAGTAAATTAATATTTGGTAATATAACATAATATTAAATTATTTAACATAACATATTAATGTATTATGATATAATGTAATATATATTATATTTATAGTATAATACAATAATAAAAGTATAAAATATTATAATTATTAATATAAATTAATTTCTCATAATATAACATAATATTAAATTATTTAAAATAACATATTAATGTATTATAATGTAATGTAATATAATATAATATTTATAGTATAATACAATAATAAAGGTATAAAATATTATAATTATTAGTATAAATTATTTTTTATAATATAACATAATATTAAATTATTTAAAATAACATATTAATATTTCTCGCGGTCCAGGGGCTCTTCTTCGTGGTCCACGCTCGAGGAGGACCTCAGCGTGGGCCGCGAGGTTGATGATTAAAAAAAAATAATAATAATTGATTTTGGAAGGTACGGAGAAGGATTAAAATTTTTTTCTTCTAAAATGTGGTTTTAGAGATGCATACAAAAATTGAAAAGAAAAATACCTTTTCTTATGGAAGGGAGTCTGATGGCTAGGGTTCTTGGCTCCAGCAAATTTTTAGGTTTATAAAAGGACAAGCTATGTAATTATTATATTTTAATATGGGCATTTTTGTCAAAAATACAGCTTTCCGAAAAAGCTGAAACAACTTCCTCCCAAAAGCTCCAAATTGGAGCTTCCTCCCAAAAGCTGTTTTCAGCTTCCCGCAAAAGCTGAAACAGCTTTTTGAAAAATTTACCAAACACAGATTTTCATCTAAAAGTACTTTTGGAGGGCCAGAAAGTGCTTTCTGGCCCTCCAAAAGCTCCCCCAAACAGGGCCTCAGTTGCAGTCTGCAAAAAATAAGTTTGAAGAAGTAGATGCAAAAAAAATCTGAAATTAATATATCAAGCAGCAAGGCATTCTTTGATTACAATTGGTGGAATCAATTTACAATTATGGATGGGGTCTAATGTTCTATAAGTCGAGCATGCTACAATAAGAAAATGCAAATGATTTTCTTTCTTAATAGTCAAAGCAGCTTGTTGAGCAAGTAAAGCACCAAATTAAGAGTGTTCCAGGGAGTCCATCAAACCAAATTAATAGATGATTGGCTGTCATTTCTTCCAAGGTCAGTCCACAGAAGTCTGGTCTGCTTCATGAATGTTATCATATGACGTGCCGGTTCATGCAGTTTCCTTTGATGGAAATGGATGAGGATGCCTTGGAAGAGGAATACAAAGCTCTGTTGGCTGATAACACTGGAGAAATGGAATACCAGCACTCTCTAGAGGTGTATTCTGGTTTGAACTTCTGCTGTATTGATTTGATAGTTGACCTGTTTTTATTGCTGATGTTAGTATCTTTTACTAAAGATTTTGCTTTGTATCAGTTCGTTTATGGTATTAGTAGTCTTAAATCATCTGATCCGCTATTTGAATATTGAACATCATAACCACGAATAGGAATGAAACGGCTATAGCTCCTATATGAACTACTGGGGAGATCATAGCGGAGAAGTCGAGACCTAACAAAATAAGTAAACCAGAAGTGTCGCGAAAGACTGGGATGGGAAACGAAACGGAATGTACCGGATTTTTAGCACGTACAACCATCAAACCAGAGACCAAAGCAGGGCTCGACGAAACAGAAAGTATCATGGTACGTCGTCCTTCCTTGAAATGGAACTTGAATGCGTCTTCTTGCTCCAGCATTCAAGTCGATCTATTACGACCAGCGCGGTTGTTCGTATTTCATTTTCTTCTTCCAAGCCAAGCCCCTCTTATAAAAAAAAGCACTCACTGAATTACTTACGGAATCTCGTCTTTCTCTCGACGCCGAGAATTTTTGACGTGTCCGGGTCGATCAGAGGTTTGGCTTGCTTCTCCCCCACCCAGCAAACTCCAGCATCAAAGCCGTAGTGCGCTAGCGCGCCCGAGGGCGAACAAGCTACGGATTAAGCGCAAGGCGCGAAAGAACAAGCAACGGCTTTCGCCGTTGCGCGTTAGCGCAGCCGTTTTCTTTTTCGTAGCGCGTTAGTTTTGAAGCTGCGCCCCTCCGTTTTTCACCTTCAAAAGAAGGCGCCAGCGCTTTAGTAGTGACCCCTCCGGGGGTCCCGGGTTGCTTTGTCGCGCCCCACCCCGTAAGTCCTGTGTTGTACTTTACTTGACTCTCCCCCGCTTGCTGCTTGCTGATCGCTGTGTTCAAAAATGACACTTTGCAATTTCATTTTTTTGTAAACACTTTTACTATAATCAACTTCTTTATGGTATCTGTTACTGGAGTTTTTCAATTAATTTCCTCCAGGGACTAGGTTTAGAGGAATAAACCTGGCTTGTCTGCTGTATGTGTGCTATTGCATTCCTATCTTCACTTTATTTTCTCTAGCTTAGTGTTGCTGATTGTTGACCTATATTTTCTTGACTGTTCCCTATGGTCTCATAGTTTTATTATCATCATATTAAACACAATATTTGTTTTTCCATTACACATATGAAATAGAAATCAAATGCAAACGTTGGTTCCAGCTGAAGTCTTGGTTCTGCAATATTTTATCACTTACCGGACTGAGCTATTTAATTACAGTTTTCTTTTTTTTTTCTTTCAAACTTCTTAGTTTACTCACTTTCGGATATGACTTGGCTCTCTTATTCCACAGGAGATCTTTTCAGATTCACCTATTTTGTCTTTGAAACATTTATTTTGTCAACTGATTTCAATATGTAGTGTTATTCGCTGCAAATCATCGAATCATGGTGACAGGAAGTTGTCATTCATTCACAGTTTATCTTTGTGGACAAGTTACACCAGTTAATTACTCTTCTCTTCCTTTTGAATTGATGGATACCTATTAACCGATCTTAGTAGGATGCTGCATAAATATCATTCTTGTTAGGTTCTTGGTTAAGTATTGATGAGTAGCCATTGTTGGATACCAGCTGTATGATCTTGGAAGGATGGTTGGTTATATATTGATCTTGTTAGGTTCTTCGGTAATTCTAGGGGGGATTAGTAGAATAGGTTGGACTATTGCATTCGCATCCTCACTTTGTGTTCTCTAGAATAGTGTTGCTGATTGTTGACGTATATTCTCTTAACTGTTCCCTATGGTCTCATAGTTTTAATTATCATCATATTAAACACAATATTTGTTTTTCCATTACAAATATGAAATAGAAATCAAATGCAAAATGTTGGTTCCAGCTAAAGTCTCGTTTCTGTAGCATCCTTGAATTATGCCTTATTTGATCTATGGAAAGATGGATCTCCGCCTTGACTGCATTTTAAGTGTATGGGTGCCTGGATAACCAAATTTTTTGAGTAATTACTTTTCTTCCTGTTTTTCTTAACACATGTTTTTCTACATGTACAGAAGTTAGAGAGCCAGTTATCTGAAAAAAGTTTCGGCAACTTGATCTAGGTATTGGAAAATATTGCAATTCCCTTTCTTTGGTGCCCGAACATTTTATACTAGCAAGACTGTTCTATTTTATTGTTATTTTATTTCTTTTACAGTCTTAATTTACTCATGTTTGTATATGACTGGGCTCTCATATACCACTAGTTTTTGTTTCAGATTCATATGCTTTGTTTCTGAAACATTCATTGCCAAATTATTTCACATGCAGTGCTATTTACTTCAGTTCATTATAACATCATGATAAGACATTGCTGTTCATTCATAGTTCATCTTCATGGGCGAATTGCACTGAAATGTTACATTGGATGGGAGGTTCCAGGCAGGGGCGGCCCAATGCATTTAGGGGCCTAAGGCGAACTAACCAAAAGAGGCCTTTTTTTTTAATAATAAAAATAATTAATAAGTGCAAAATTTTAAGGAAGTATTTCAATTACTCCATAACATCTACTCATTGTCATAGAGCTAGCTAAAATGGTGTATTTGTTTTTGCGTTTCCTACCATTATAGTGTATTTTTTTCCTCAATTTACACTCACGTCTTTCAGTCAGCCTACCTCCTTATATTTTTTTCCTCAATTTACACTCATTGTCATAGAACACAACAGCTGAACCTTTAACCTTAAAGGCTGACTTGCAACCGACTTAATTTAATTCAACAGCCCGAGAATTCTATATATGAGTGGCACTGAAGCGCCAAAAACCAAAGACTTCTCTTTGGAATAAAAGCAAACATATCATGTACAATACAAGTCCAGACAACTAAAAATTAGAATACTCAAACCCCAAAACTAAAAAATGTACACCATCTCAACACAGTGCATTTATTAAAAAGAAAAAGGAACAAAAAATTTTTTTTGAGAGAAAGCGAGCTCACCAAACAGTCCAAACCTGCTGTTGATGACATAGATCTCATGAAGGGTGACATAGTGCATGACCTCCTTCCTCTTCTGCAGCTCCACTTCAGCCCTTTGGGCACCTCACAAATTTCGTATGGGGTCCAACGGCATCATGCAACCTCCCTTTTGCTTTCAAGAAGCACAGTGTTTCTTTCTTTCTTTCTTTCTCCTTTTGCTCTGCTCTTTGGCTTTAGTGGGGAGAGTTTGGAATGGATTTTGCTCACACGAAAGAAGCCTTTCTTGACTGCAAGTGGAGGGGGGAGGGGCCCGCGGTCAGTGGTACTCCTTGTAAGTTGTAACCCCGGTGGCCGGCCGGAGACGACCTCGCCCACTCGCCCTTGTTGGTCACGACGAAGGCGAAGACGGTGAAGCAGAACTGCAGAAGAGGATGACGATAAGGAGCAGAGGAAGAAGATGCAGAAGAGCTGAAGAGTATGTTTATATCCAGAGAATAACTGAGGTAGAGGCATAGTGCTAGAGCCCAGAGGAGCCAGGCTGCCAGAGGCGTAGCGTAGGTTTATAGCTTTTCGCCGTGGGTGATGGGATTGGGACGGGCGGACGGCGACTCTAGACACCCTCATCTCCCACGTCTTGTCGACGTAGCTGCTGCTCTGGCTCAGTGACTGCAATTTACTGTAGATACAGACTCTAGGTGGGGGCCTTCCTTTGGGCCGGGGCCTTAGGCGACCGCCTAGGTCGTCTAAGGCTTGGGCCGGCCCTGGTTCCAGGTAGTACATATTCATGATTTAAGATGCTGTGTTATTTACTTAAAATTATTGTTTCATTGTGATAGGAAGTTGTCGTTCATTCACAGCTTATCTTTATGGACAAATTGCACAAAAATGTCAGTGTTGTATCCGTGATGGTGTCTTAACTTGTTTACAGACTCTTGTAAAAATATTTTAGCCTAAAATCATTCTTTTTTGCTAGCTTTGGGGTGCAGGGGATGAAATGACCCATATCTTTTGGAAATCAATTAAAAAAAGCAAGTGATGAGCTTTTAGCCTTTTTATTTCAATTTTGTGTGCTGTACTATTTTTCTATCAATTTCCGCTGGAATGCCATGCAATTTTATTTTTTTTGTTATAAAAATCACTGTACAGCCAATTTAATTGGTTGTTGCTTTTTGAAATTGCTTGTTGCTTCTCATTTACCCATTCTTGGAGTTTGATATATAGTATTTTGACTAGGGGCTTCCTAATTTGGGATCCAGATGTCAAGGTGCAATAGAAAGTGCAGGAGCTCCTCTTAAGTGGCCATAGCGTTTTTAAGTTGCAAGATGTCTTCAATGCCTTTTCCCATTGTAGATGCTACCTCATGTTTTATATTTGCAATTCTATTTATGCATGCTAGTGTGGAGTTAAAGTTAAGGTTTGTTTATTTGGCCCATTTGCGCTCTTTGTTAAAATGAAAAACAATGGCCTGCTAAAAACTTATTTTCGTTTTTTTCCTCATGCACTACTGTTTGTTCATACTTTGGAGTTTGGAGCTGCTTTTTCTTCCCTAACTCTTCTTTGTTTGTGTAGTTGAAATTAAGGCTTGTGTATTTGGTATTATCAATGTCTTTGTTGGAGTCATTGACCTTATATTTCTGCTGTTCGAATTTAATGTTTTGCTTGAAAAAGCTGTACCCACTCTGTGTTATATGATTTTACGTGAGAAATGTTTTGTATGTCGGCTCTGTTATAGACTTTTAGAATCTTCTAAAGGCATAATAGTTGGATGCCATCAAGACATCTTAAAATAATTATAACATTGGTGGTTGGCTTTTTAGTTATTGTGGCATTCATGGAAGTGATTCTTTTCCTGGAGGACCTGGAACTACTTTCTTTTGCACTTGGTGTTGATGGTTGTCTGATTACGAGCTTTCTTGTCATTGAAATAGCTTTGTTGTTAAGGCCAGTGTATCCTAGGAAATCAGTTTTTTGAATAAGAACTAAATTATTGACTAGGCTCCTGGGCAAGAGATGCCTCGTCATACCCATATATAAGGACATTATGAATCTACAAATGTCCATATGGTAGTGCTTTAGACATATTTTACCTCTTACTTTGTCTGGTTCTTGTACGTGTTCTAGAGTACTTGTGCTATTGGTGATGCTTATTGAAAGTTTATTTGGATTTTTCTTTTTTTTCTAGGTGTGTCGCGATGGAAAAACCATGGAAGTTGATGTTGCACGTGGTACAGTAACCCATCACTACAAATAACATTTCTTATATTTTGCTTGAATGCAAGGGCTTGTGCAGGTACTTTTTCCTTTGCTTTTGACTATAGCAATGGTTCTAACTGGAAGAAGTAACTGACAAGCTGACTTTTATTTGCCTTTCACAACTGATATTGTTCATGATATACTTATGTAAATAAAGGATTTGTCAAAGGCTCTAGCTTTCTTTTGTTTGCCTAGAAAAACTTGATCATTATCCTCAATTCCTCATCATAATTTTATAGAGGATACTAGATTAATTAGTGGACTTAAATATGTTGCAATCATATGATTTTTAACACATCTTGATTGATTAGGTTTCACCTAATTGCTGAAATCAATAACACAACTGTCACAATTGTATCGAATGTTGATTAATGAGAAATTTGTTCCCCCTTTCTTTTTGATTTTGATCTTCTGTCCTATATGGTAAAATGCTCAGGCAATGAGAAGATGTTGTAGTCCTCAATGACGGGTTAATTCTCCTTTTGATTTGGATTCCATTCACGACCTTCCATTTTGAAAAATGTTATCTTTGTCTTGAATGGCCTTTGCGGCGTACTTCAATATAAAACATACTTATGTTCTCAATTTTACTATATACTATATGTGAATAACGATTATAATTCTCCGATGTCTTTATTTTGATCCAGTCATCTGTTGTGTTAATCATGATTTAAATCATACAGAGTCCCAGTATGGTTGAGATGTTTACTTGTATAATTAACTTCAACTCTATCAGGTGGTTATTTTAAATCTTGAGAACTGCAATTGGAAACTTAATTTGTTTTATGATTTTAGATTCAACAATATTATATAAGATTCTCTAGATCATTCTTTCTTAAATACGATATTATTATGTATGAATGTCGTAGAATGTGTCAGAGCAGATTGTAATCTCATAACTAAATACGTAACTAATACTTAATTTTAATGAGGATGAGTCAAGACATGTTTAACTCGTGCCATTAATCCACTGATACTGTGTATTACGCTATTAGCACAGGCAATACTTTAGGAATTGGTGTCAAGTGTGTATTCATAACCATGAAGAGCATGAATCACTTCAAACCCTGTGCTTGTCTAAGTCTCGCAATAGTTGCTTATAAAGATTATTTAGACATTCAAATGGTAAGAGAATAGGTGATCACAAATAGATCTTCTGTAACTTGAGCGAGACATCAGCTAAAGCCAGTAACTTGCTTTTCTGGATCGTGCACAAGAAGTTACTAAATGAGTTGGTTTGAGACAAACTCACTTCTTGGTCTAGAACAATGATCAAATTATTTTTTTCTTTTTATTTATCCTATTGCTTCAAAAAGTTTGTCACTTTTTCCTGCCTGCACACTTTGTAGTGCACTTCAGCAAGAGAATGACAAATTCTAGTAGCAACTTCAATTCTCAGTAATGCCTTAGCCCAGTTATTATAGTCCTGGCTCCTACCATTTATGGCTCCTATATGGAAAATAAAAGCCTTTAATAGGTATGCCTAGTTTTTTTGTAGTTAATGGCCGTGACGATAGTCTTTAGGCAATTTTTCTTCCTTTCCTTCTTTTTTTTTTTTTAATTTGATTAATTGGACAAAACAAAGTTAATGAAGTTAAATGCTAATGTTAGCCAAACTGGTATTCTTCGGCACGTTGACGATGAAATGGTGGGACTATATTTCTTGCTGCCCCTCTATTTATCTGCTCACGCTACCAAGAGCATAGTAGGCCTTCTTCCAGTGCTTGACACCTGTCCAGCATAGTATTCTTTTAGCCACATGCATGATGCTTTGGGTTTCACAAGAACAGTTGATGGCACTTAGAAAATATGCCCTAAGCATTAAAATTAGATTCCCAGTCTATATGTTTTATGTACAACAATTTATGATATTGAGGACAATGAGATAGCAGATAAGAAACCGAAAAAGCTCTCCCCGTTGAAGAAAGAATCCTTAACCCTTTCCTAGCTTATCATTTTGTAGGGAATCGAAATATATTAACTGTATATGATGATTTACTTATTAATCCTAGAGTGTTCATACAGCTTATCTTGTGCACATAATATGCATGTGTTTTTGTGTGCGTTGCCACTATTTTTTGGTTCCCCTTTCTCGCGTAAAAGCGATCATCATTCGAAATTGGGGGTGGGACCTGTTGGCATAATGCACGCTGGAACATTGGAATTCGAGGTCTCATGAACGACTTTTTTTTTCGTGGACAAACTTTCCGGGCCGGAATCAACCTCTGAATCGATTTACCTAATAGCGACATGAACAGTTCCTCCCTTATCTATCAAGGGAAGTCAGGTTCCTTCTCTTCTTTCTACCCGCCCACGGCCCGTTCCCCGGAAGTGCTCCACTCAGCAACCTCTAAAACCTTAGGCGGGGGGATAGCACAGGCAGGAATGAAGGCTGCGAATGATACGCTCAATTTATTACCACCTGGTGTAGTGGTGCTTCGACCACATAAATATAAAAGATGAATAACAAAATGAAAATTCATTTCGAAATGAAAAAGAACTGAGGAACCTTCCGCTCTTGGCAAAGGTACTCCGTCATTCATAGTTCGAGTTCAAACAGTGGTCTTATCTTCTGAATCAAAGAACACGGGTCAAAAACTGGTTGATTGATTCATAACTTGTTAGACGAAATCGCGCTATAACGTGATTTCATCACTCCAACGATAAATCATCCACAAACGATAGCAGAAAGGACAGCTTCGAAGGTTTACAAGGATACCAGATTGAAAAGCATTGCCCCTTCCACGATGAAAGACATTAGGCCCTGACCGATAGGCTTAAGGGAAGGATTGGGCAGGCAGGGACGGAGAGGATTCCATACGGGACTCAAGGGTTCCCCCAAGCGAAGAGCAAATGAGATCGGAAAGAAGAGAAACTCGATATACGAAACTCAAGAAGGTTCAATCCATCTGATTCCCCATTTCCTCGCTTAGCCGGACATAGGTTTTCTTTCGCACTTAGATCTCCGCCCATGCAAGAAAAAAAAGCATTTGGACTGGCCCTAAGAAAAAGGGAATCTATGACTCTCCCCTGCTGCAGCGAAGAGTTAGGATCGACGGGCTGGTCGAGCTAGCTCTAATCGAACTGTGACATCACGTAAAGTAAGTGTCACGCGAATATAGAGAAAAAGATTCAAAAAGAGCGCCGTGCTAGAGTGCAGGCGCTTCAGCAACGGGAAAGACGTAAAAACAAATCAGTGGGGCCATGCCGGTACGACAGAATATGCGTTAGAAAGGTCAATCCCTCCCCCCCTTTTTTAGTCAAAAATAGAGCAACAGCGCTCGAAAGTCAGAGTGAACCAAGAGAAGCTGAACAGACGGAGTGCAAGTGCATCTATGGATCATTTTTTTTTCTTTTTCAAATTTAAGGGAACCAAGTCCCTGGATATAGTGCTTGATGGTGCTCCTTGGCATGTTTGGAATAGGCCACCTTGACTGCATTGACTTACTGGATTGCCCCTTTTTTTTATAGAAAGCTTCGGCAAAGAACTTTTCTAAGTTGTCACATCAAACAAAAGCAAAAGTGCATTTCAAAGGCGGAAAATCGAAGATTACAAGCTTGCGCCTCTTTTCATTCTACTCCTCTATTTTCTGGTTTCCTTATCCTTTTATGAGGTCCCCTCTCCCTTAAGGTCGAGTTGGTCACAGGAAAAACAAGAAAAGAAAGTATTCGTTTCGTTCGGCTTTCCACTTTCTTGAATGAATTCGATCTATCGATCTAACAGAGTGCTTTCTACCAAAGCAAAGAGCTATAGGCTAGCCAGCCCCTGGCGATTAGGCGGGTGGGCATAAAAGGATTTCACGTGCGTAAGGGGATCCCCCTTTTTGCTATGTAGGTTCAACTACCTTTTAGGCCCTCTCATTCCTTCCAAATCTAAGTTTTTTGGTAATATTCATTTGAGTAAGTTGTGTGTGTAGGTGTGTATTTCTATAATTATGCTTGCATATGAGGCTCATTATCCTATCATAATACTTGTATGGAAAATTATGTCAGGCCACTTTACGTAACAAATATTTGCCAGTAATGTATTCTTTTTCTTTACTTGCATATTAATTGTTGTATGTTGCATGGTTGGCAATGAGTGACCTAAGAAAGTTGGACAACATGAATAAGCACTATATTTGTGAGACCCTGGAACTGGGCCCAGTCCACTTGACTGGCCTAGTCCCAAGTTTTGGCCTCACATGGCCTAGTCCCAAGTTTCGGCCTCACGTGCACGCACGTGAGGCAGCGGGATGGAAGGATCCATCCCGAAGAAGAAGGAGCCCCTATTTTAGGGCTTCTTCTCCTTCTCCTTTGTGGTATCAGGAAGAGCCGCCACACCCAAAAATGCACGTGAGGCAGCAGGATGGAAGGATCCATCCCGAAGAAGAAGGAGCCCCTGTTTTAGAGATTCTTCTCATTCTCCTTTGTAGTATCAAGGAGAGCCGCCACACCCAAGAAGAGGGAGGGGGCGTTCTTCTTCGTGTTGCCGCCCAAGAGAGAGAGAGGGAGAGAGGGTCGTTGGGTCGGTCTTCTTCGGTACAGGTAGCCTTCTTCTTCCTTTGCCGCAGGAGAGGAAGAGAGGCACCGGATCTTCGTCAGAGCGGATGTAAGAGTCCCTAGCCTTCCTTTCCTCTTCTCTCAGTGCTTGGCCATGAGGTGTTGTGGTTTGGAGTCGGCCAAGTGTCGGATTTGGGTCCAAAACGGGGTGCTCTGCTTCGGCCCGTGTGCTCTAGCCACCGGCGTGTTCGCCGCCGCTAGCCGTCGGGGGTGGTCAGGCTTGCTCTGCCGCCTCCTGCCGCCATCGGAGCCGGCCACCACGGTCGCCCCTGAATTCGACCGAGAGGGAAGAAGAAGGGGGGGTCACAGGCCCCCTGTTGCACCAAACAAGAAGAGAGGAGTCAGGAGAAGAACGGAAAAGAAAAAGAAAAGAAGAAGAAAAGAAAAAGAAAAGAAGGAAAAAGAAAAAATAAATAAATAAATAAATAAATAAATAAAGAGAGGGGATGGTTTACGGGTATTAACCCGAACTCGGGGTGCTAGGCACTTCTGCAGGATCAGCCATAGGAGGATATTAAAATTTAAGCTTTTGTATACATATATTGTGATGAATTTTAAAAGAAGAATGTGATTTTTGGATATTAGGTTCTGCGAGGGATTTGTGAAATTAATTAGATTTGTTGTGGATCGCGTTCGCAAAGTAAGTAATGTAACTTTTTTTTAGATTTATCGGCAAGTTATAAATATTTTCTCGAGTCGAGTTATTCTTGATTTACAAATTCGATGCATGGTGTTATATGTCTATTTTTAGAATATTGTATAATTCCGATTGAACGTATTTGCTTTCGTTTTGGATTATGTTTGATTGATTCGATATCATATTTTTGGTTTAGAGCCTTGAACATAATGCAAGAAAAGATAATAATAACTCATAATAGATTCGGACTCGCAGTTGGGCTATGTTGAGGACCTTGTCAATAGGGGCTAATACATTAGTACCGCAAGAACATTAGTCGGTGATATGACCCTGGCACAGAAAACATGTGGTCATAGTTTCCAGCTATTGAGTTGAATATGATAAATTGAAAGAAATTAAGATATGTATGATATTTGGTTTGACACTGTATGTTTTCATAACTGAAATATGAAATAGAGAGCTAATTGAACTTCGATCTGGCTATGTGGAGGACCTCGCCAATGGAAGCAGATATGTTGACACTTGACTGTCCTGAAGGATTTACCGCAAGAAGATTAGTCGGTGTTGATGACTCTGCCACAGGGAATATGTGGTCATAGTCCAGAATCGACAACATAAATTAAATATGCGAAAGAATCTCGAAATCGTGAAAAGAATCTTAAAAATTTAAGAAATATTTGACTTATACCTTGAAACTGCATATATATTTATTTTCTACATATTATTGCCGATTTATCTCGCTAGAGTGTTCATTATTTACTGAGCTGTTTAGCTCATTATACAATTTCTTGTTGTTTTACAGATTTCGAGAACTAGTCTATTGGGGTTCCAAAATGGAAGAGCGACTAGAAGGATTGTGGCGCAAGCTATCTTAGATTAGGTTACTTAAGTTGAACTGTTATCTTGGGCTTCATTAAGATTGTTGAACATTGCAAGATTTTGTTATTTTAAGAACTAAGTTTTGCATGTTGGTAAATTATTGTTCTACTGTGTATTTAGAACTGTGAGACTTTATGACTTGAGTTAGTCAATGTAATAAGATTGCATTTATTTAGTTGAATTATTTTGGATTTATATAATTGAAATGTTGGTTAAGATACCTTGCATGCTCGTGGGGAGAGTTTCCTGCGGGTGTGCAGCGGTTGACACGTTGCCCCGCCTCGCGATTTTGGGCCGGGGGCGTGACAACTTAGATGGTATCGGAGCTTAGGTTTAAGATTACTAGGGAATAATGATTAGTTATATCAGATCTTAGCTTTTAGGATTCTTAGGATTCGTCGAAAAGTTTGAGAGATGGGGCAAGAAGACAAATTTCTTTGTTACTTTTGTTAGTGGTAAATTTGTGTTATCTTATCTGAATTTTGTGATGCTGAAATCAGAATGCTAGCTGTGTTTATAGCCAAAGTATGAATAGGCTATTTTGAGAGTTTTCTTGGTGGAGTAATTTGTATTCCAAGATATGATTAATTGGATTTTGACTAAGTTAAGTGAAAGAGTATTAGTTATGGAATATTATCGTGCAATGTAGGTATTTTGGAAGTTCAGATTGATATCGGGTACTATGATGTTACTTCTAGCTTGAAGTTAATTAATTCAATGACAAGTTAAGGCTCACATATGAAATGTTGTTTAAGGCTTGGGCTATATATATATATATATATATATATATATATATTTGATGATATTCATTGAAATATTCTTTCAAGGATTGAAAACTATATGTGGATCATGTATGTAGATGGAAAATATATTTGGGATGAAATTCTAGAATTATTCTTTGGCTTTACCTTGAATTTGAAATTTTAGATCTTTTCAAATTACAATGCAAATTGGGATTTTGATTGGAAGTGATTTAGTAAATTATGAGAATATTGGTTGTTTAAATTATTTTAAGATGGTCAACGATATTAACTCTGTGATTGAGAAATATTTTCTGATGGGTTTTCTTGTTGAGGAGAATTTCGTTGTCAATGAAAAGGATAGTGTTTTTGATTTTGACTGATACGGATATTATCGTATTATTAGTAGGTTCTTCTATTTGCTATGAAAAAGAGAGAGAGAGAAATTTGGCATCCCAAGTCTAGGATTAATAGTTTCTGCATTAGCTGATCTTGGATTTAGAATGTTTTAGCATAGATCTCTTTTCTCTTAAATTTGTAGCTTATGCTTTTGAAAGAATTAAGGAATAATTATCAATCTTGAAGAAATAATTTTATTGGAGATTATAAAGTATTCATCTCAGTGGAATTATTAATAATTTAAATTCTCGTCTTTGGATCCAAATAATAGATCTTGTTCATATCTATCGGAGATTATGTGATGTATATGAAACTTCAATTCAATGTTCGGATTTAAGCGGATCAAGGGTCTTTTGTCAATATTGTTGCGGTTGCTAATCAAATCTAGATTTGCATAAAGAATTTGAATTTTAGAAGCTTACATGGTTATGATGAAAGATTTTTGATAAATGCTAAAGATCTCGATGAAGAAAACTTTAGGAGAGATGGTTGAGTCAGTTTTACTCATTCACATTGATTTAACGCCTTCTAATTTGGAAGAGCATTGAGAGAATTCTTCGGGTTGATTTTACTTGTAGTTTGACTTAGAATCCTCTAGTTGAACTAATAAGAGAATTAAGATTCAATCAATTTTGAATCATAGTAACTAGCTTATATAATGGTTTGAATGCATCAATTGACTCAAGGGTGAATCTAGACGGATGTGCTCGAGGTAAATTAGGGGATGAGAATCAAAGATTTCTTTTTTGGCTTTACGTGGAAATTGAAATTTTGGATCTCTTTAGTTCATAATCCAAAGTAGTATTTTGATCAAAAATTATTAGTGAATCCAAAGAATTTTGGTGGTTTGAATCAGAGTGCGCAGCAAAAGCGTAGTGGTATGAATTATTTTTTTTAAGTTGGTCAGAAGTATTATCTTTTTGATTCGGTAAGTTTTAAGAACAAAAGAATTGATCTATTTTCTTGTCTAGTAAGATTTTTTTGATAAACGAAAAGCAAATGTTTTGATTCTTGGATATCGCTGCACTATTTTAGGTTCTCCAATTTTATGTCATGCTAAAGAAATTCTTAGCATCTTGAGACTAGATTTAATGGGCTATCAATTTTGACCTTCGGTTTAGAATATTTTGGTGTAGACCTCTTTTCTTTTGAATTTGAAGCTTGAACTTCTTCAATTAATATCAACCCTCTATCTAATTGAAAGAAATCAAGGTTATCCATTGATTTTGATGAATATTCTATAAGGAGTGGATTAGAATTGTTTATGATCTAATCTTATGATAGATCGATTAATCAAGAGCAGTTGATATTTTGACAAAAAAAAAATTGATGTTCTTATTCAAACTTAAGACGATTTTTATTTATGAGAGAGAAGTTTGACTTACATCATCTACAAAAAGAACTAAATTTGGAGGTATTGGACCTTATTCTTATGATAAGATGAAGTTGTATTGATAAGTAGAATTATTGGAAGACTTGAGTTAGTCTTCTAGTAGAGAAGAATGTTGTTGGTTCTATGAATAATCTGGAGGTAGCTATGTAATTTTCATCAGTAGGTTTTTCTATTGTTGACAATTTTTGGGAGAATCTTGGGCATCTTAAATTTAGTGTTAACGGATTGATGGTTACTTGGTTGGACTTAGACCTGAAATGTTTTAACATGGATCTTCTATTCCTAATTCTGACATTGTTAATCTGGCTATTTGAAAGGGGCTTGAGGCTTTCCTAAGACAAAGATTAATCATTATATTATGGGAAAAAAACGAGGAGCATTTGATACTAAAGCTTTCTCCTACTTATATTTAACCGATTAAATTTCTATATGGAATTAATCAAGAGAAATTAATTTCTTGGAGAAAAGAATTATGGCATTTTAATCCAAGGCTGGAAGGTTATTCTTATTTTGAAAGAGATCAAAAAAACTTGCTACGAATCATGGATGGAAAGGATTAAGTTTTGAGATGCCATGATTTTGCCAAAATCTTGTGAGGTTGCATTTCGAGATGGAGATTGTTTAGAAGCTCGGGAATGATATGATATTTCCAAACTTTCAAAATTTGAAGCCTTAAATGAGTTAATTTCGAGGACGAATTTTTTTTTTAGGAGGGGGGAATGTGAGACTTTGGACCTGGGCCCGGTCAACTTGACCGGCCTAGTCCCAAGTTTCAGCCTCACGTGCAACAGGATGGAATGATCCCTCTCGAAGAAGAAGGAGCCCCTGTTTAGGGCTTCTTCTCCTTCTCCTTTGTGGTATCAGGGAGAGCCGCCACACCCAAGAAGAGAAGGGGGGGTTCTTCTTCATGTTGCCGCCGAAGAGAGAGAGAGAGAGAGAGAGAGAGAGAGAGGGCCGTTGGGTCGGTCTTCTTTGGTACAGGTAGTCTTCTTCTTCCTTTGCCGTCGGAGAGGAAGAGAGGTGTCGGATCTTCGTCGGAGCGGAGGTAAGAGTCCCTAGCCTTCTTTTCCTCTTCTCTCAGTGCTTGGCCATGAGGTATTGTGGTTTGGAGTCGGCCAAGCGCCGGATTTGGGTCCAAAACGGGGTGCTCTGCTTCGGCATGTGTGCTCTATCCGCGGCGTGTTCGCTGCCGGCAGCCACCAGGGGTGGTCGGGCTTGCTCCGCTACCTCCTGCCGCCGTCGGGGCCGGCCACCACGGTCGCCCCTGAGTCCGACTGAGAGGGAAGAAGAAGAAGAAGGGGGGTCATGGGCCCCCTGTTTCGCCAAAGGAGAAGAGAGGAGTCGGGAGAGGAAGGGAAAAGAAAAAGAAAAGAAAAAAAAGAAAAAGAAAAGAAGGAAAAAGAAAAGAATAATAAATAAATAAAGAGAGGGGATGGTTTACGGGTATGAATGTTCGACCGATTCCTGTCTACCTAAAAATATGCTAGATAGATCGTTGTTAGAACCGACGAACAAAAGTTTAAATTTAATTTACTCTTACCTGTTCTACTCGAAGAATAGTGGTTGTAAGAGGTCGATCCACAGGGAGGCGATTGGAGTTGCATAAAAATTAGAACGTTCACTCGGATTTGAAATCGATTTTTGAATGATAAAAGAAAAACATTATTGTGAGGATGTTGATGGATTCTCTAGTCTATCGGAGAATATTTTTTTTATAAAAAGACAAGTACTTAGAAATCAAAGAGTATTTATGAATTCATGAAATGTTTAACTATTCAAAGGAGAATTTTTGCATAAATTAAAATGGATGAAAATAGTGCTTAGAGAGATTGAAGCCTACACAAATTGCATAAAGGAGGATTTAATGTATTGCATCAAAGAAGAATTAAAAGATTGCATAAAAAAGAAATGAACACAAAAAGTAAAAAGATTGAAGATGAAGCCTAATGCTTCTTTCTTCTACAAATAATAATAAAATAAAAATAAGTAATATCTTTTTTTTTCTCTCCCACTCTCACGGTGGACTTCCAACATAAAATATTTTTTTATGTTCTTCTTCTTCCCAAGAACAGAGCACTCCTCCCCTGTTTCTTCTTTCTCTCTTCCTTCCCAAACCGATGGCCTCCCTCTTCTGTTTCTTGGCCTCCACCGAGCACCTCCTTTGGTTCCCACCCTCGGCCTCAACCCCCAACCGAGCACACCCTCTAGCCGATGGCCTCTCCCCTCTTCTTATAGGCTTGGAGATGTGGAAGAGGCGGGATCAGTGGGATCGGCTGGGGATGCGGGATCGCCGGTGATTGCGGAAGAGGGAGATGGCTGCGTGATGCTGGGATTTTGATGGCGTAGAGGAAGGAGATGGATCCGGGTGCTGGGAGGAGGGGCTGATTTGAGGGTGCTGCTGGCACGGATGCTTGGATGCGGAGGAGAAGATCACGGACGCGTGAGGGGAGTCGCTGATCTTCCCTTCTTTGATTGGAAGCGGGATCGATGGGATTTGCTTCCTATTTCCTTCTTCCGGTGATTTGGGAGGCGGATCCGGTCAATGGCTTGCCAACAGAGGGAGCCGGTGGATGCTCGAAGATGGCGGGCTGATGCGGAAGGAAGGAGGCGCTGGATGCTGTGAAGCTTCTGGGAGCTTGGATCACGGAGGAGACGCTGATCACGGGCTTCACGAGCGGCTGGGTCGCGGATGGAATCCGGAATGCTTCACGGCTGGCCGCAGCGGGATCGACGGGAGGTAGATGTGCGGACGCTTGGAGGAGGCTGTGAACTTCCTTCTTTGGGCCAAGAGGGGGACGCGATGCAGGGATTCCGGGATGAGCGGACGTGGGCGTTGCTGGCACGCTATTGATGGATTCATCGCGTGAAGCTTGGAATGGGCTGCGGTCTCCCGTGATCGCATGGACCGGCTGGACTTGAATGCTTAGGCTCACGCGATGGGGAAGGAAGCTAGGATTTTGATGCGGATCGGACGCTGGAAAATTCTAGGAGCACGTTGGGATTGAAGGCTGAAAACCGTTGGTGACGAAAGAGGTCCAGTTGCATCGTGGGGCTGAGCTCCATCACGTGGAGATGCTGGCTTGACTTGAGCTCGGGCTGCCGGGCATTAGGCTCAAACCCAATGTTAATTGGTTTCTTGGATTACTCGCACTGAAGCACAAATACTATATTAATTAGTTAATTTTATTATTAATGATTAGCTATAATACTAATTAAGATGGTATGACGATTGCACTTTTGTGCTCTCATCACACCCCCCAACTAGCTTATTGCTAGTCTCTAGCAATTCAGTGCGAAAATGATAAAATGAGAGAGCAAAAGTGTTATTTATTATATAAATATCCTAAGATAAATACTCACTTTCGTAGAGCATTACGATTGCACTTAGCATGTGCAACAAGCCGTTAAACCCCTAGGTTACCCTAGTGGACGAGTGTTGTCTCGTGAGGGTTTGCAGTGAAGTTACCCACAAACTTCAATCCCAAAATAAAATTTGGTTTGTGAAATGAAAGTCTTATTTCAAGTACATAACTGATAAGAATTTCAAAAGCACACAAGGTTTTAATTACTAAGTAGCCCAATTTCTAGGTTAGTATGCAATTTAAGTTGAAGTCATTAAGTTTTCCGTTAGGGAGTTGTAATACTTATTTATACTTGAGTGCTTAGTGAAGTCTAGACCATGCACCAGCTAAGGTTTCGGATCTCCAAAATATCGCTAATATTAGTAGTTTCCAAGAATTGGTCGGACAAGACCTATTTGCTGATTCAAAATCATCTTATCTGCAGGATTTCGAGAGCTGTGGATGTTTATTTTAATACCTCATGGGCTTTATCTGTAATATTCCAGTTTACTCGAATTTTTACAACGACGGCTTTCACACTATTGTCTTTCTTAAGGTCAATATACATTTTTTTTTCATTTTTTTTTTGTTTTTTTTTGTATTAAAGAGAAATGATAATGTATATATTGTGCACTTTTACTCCTGTGATGATTCCTCCATGTAGCGAGCAATTAGTCGACAATTCTCACACCAGTTGGCATGAGGTGTCGGGCATCAAGACTCCCCTACGAACCTATGCTCGGATTCCTCATCACAAGCCCGCTGACCTTTGACAATAGGTAGCCCTTTTCGATGTACCTGACTAAATCCCTTTTTTTTTCTTTTTTTTTTTTGGATCAGAAAAAGATGGTTCATCAGGATTCGAGGTTGCTATCATATTCTCAACATAATGTCGAACCTATACCTTAGAAAGTGCAGGCCAGATGTGTTGTGAAATTCAAAGCACTAATTAGCTTACAACTCACTAAAAGGAACTTAATAAAAAGAACTCACTTTGCACTACTTCCAACTAGTCATTGGGCTCTTAGATTTTATATACCTTGTGTATTGTAATTTTTTTTTTTTCAAAAAAAATTTTACCTAAAAACTCTTTTTTTTATAAAAAAAAATTCAAATGCGTAAAAATACCCCCAAACCTAAATCTAACATTGTCCTCAATGTTAAAGAAAATTTAAAGCAGTAAGAGGACAGAGGAGAAGTACCTGATATGGGTGGGTTAATTGAAAGTTGGGGCAAAATCCCCCAAACCTGCATGTTAGTAATTTATTGATGATTTTTTTTTTATATAAAAGAAACTTACATGTTGGGTTGCCTCCCAATGAGCGCTAAGTTTTATGTCTTCAGCCAGACAAAATGTAAATCCCCATTTTTTCAACCATTATCTAAGAATGGTTTTGGAAGAGTCCAAGGAAGAACAGTTGGCTGGTGACGATCTATGCTTATAAGAGGAACAGAACTAGGGGGTGCATGCTCGACCACTTCCTCAGAATGGGCAAGGTAAGCTTCTAAAGGGTCCTTATTATAAGTTTGTAAGAAAGTCTCCTGAACCAGACTTTCAATCATGTCAACTTCATTGATTTCTTTGTCGTCTGGTGGTTGTTTACTTATATTAAAGACATTAAGCTCGACTTTCATGTTGCCAAAAGATAACTTCAGCATCCCATTTCGACAGTTGATCACAGCATTTGCTGTGGCTAAGAAAGGTCTACCTAAAATTATAGGTGTGTGACTGTCTGGATGTATTGCAGGTTCAGTCTCAAGGATAACGAAGTCCACAGGATAGTAAAACTCATTTACTTTCACTATTACATCCTCTACAATCCCCTTGGGGTACTTCACTGTCCTATCTGCTAAGGAAAGGGTAATATTTGTAGGCTTTAATTCTCCCAAACCTAATTTTTGGTACACATAGTAGGGAAGTAGGTTTACACTGGCTCCTAAATCTAATAGAGCTCTTTGGATGATCGTCTCTCCTATTTTTATTTCAATAGTTGGGCAACCAGGGTCTTTGAATTTCGGGGCAATCTGTTGTTGAATGAGAGATGAGGCTTGTGCAGCCATAACAGCTTGCCTAGGAATACTTGTTTTTCTTTTGACCGTGGTGAGGTCTTTCAAAAATTTTGTATAGGAGGGAATTTGTCTTATGGCATCGAGAAAAGGTATATTTATTTGAACAGTTTTAAAGACTTCCATGATTTCATCAAAGTTAGATTGTTTCTTGGAGTTCTGAAGTCTACTGGGAAAGGGAACCTTGGGTTTGTATGTTTCTATGGGTTCTTCCCTTTTTTCCAGTTTGTCCTGTTCCTGACCCCTCTTCTGAATAGGGTTCTTATCGGATTCAGTTTTATTTTCTTTTTTATTTTCAGGAAGTTGGACTTTATTGTCCACTTGCTTGCCAGACCTTAAAGTGGTAATTGCCTGGACTTCATAGGTCGGATTTCCATTAGAATTGATTTGATACTGACCTATCTGACCTTGATTTTGTTGTCTACTAGGGTTAGGCACTGGTTGACTAGGTAGTTCACCTTTCTTCCTATCCCCTAGAGAGTTAGCTATTTGGCTCAGACTAACCTCAAGTTTTGCAATTGCTTGCGCATGGAATTGGTTAGTCTGGGCTTGGGCTGTATTGGTCTGTTGTTGTTGCTTGATAAAATCTTGTTGTTGTTTCATCATATTAGCCATCATGGTTTCTAATTGTGAAGATTGTTGTGGGATAGGAGCATTATAAGGCGGTACAGATGGAAACAAAGGTTGGTTCATTTGTGGTGGACCTATCCTGGGGAAGTTGTTCTGAAAACCTGGTGAACCACCTTGATGCTGAATAGGTTCATTTTGCTTGTATGAGAAATTTGGGTGGAACCTATTATCAGGGTGGTAAACTGGGCTGAACGAGTTGGGAGTGGGCTTTTTAAAGGCACCATATGAATTTAGAGCATTTGCTTGCTCGGTTTTTATGTTAGGCAGACTAGGGCAGCACTCCACTAGATGCTCAGGACTGTTACACAAAACACACAAACTATATGACTCGTGATCCACTTTCATGACGGGATTTGTCTCTTTGTATGAACTCGAACTAGTGGAAACAGTGAAAGCATCAAACTTTTTACTCAAGTTGTTCATTCCAGCCACCAGATTGGACATGACATTTTTGAGTTCTGGGTCTGCTTTCATTTCATAATTATCTGGTTTTCTAGACCCAAACTCATCTCTAATTACTTCCTCACCATAGCTACTCCAATTTTGGGCATTTTCAGCTAAGTCAACTAGAAATTCATAGGCTTGATCCGGGGTTTGGTTCATGAACCTACCCTTGTGCATGGACTCAATCATGTTTCTATGTGCTGGAGGTAGTCCTTTATAAAAGAAGTGGACCAGATCAGCCTTATCAAGCCCATGGTGTGGGCATTTGACCAACAAGTCATGGAATCTTTCCCAAAGTTGGGAAAATTCCTCCTCAGATTTTTCTCTAAAAGTTCTTATGGCATCCTTAATTTTTTCAGTCTTTACCATAGGATAGAACTTAGCCATAAACTTCTTAGATAGTTGTTCCCATGATGTGATGGAATTTGAAGCAAGGGATACAGCCATGCAGCAGCACGATCCTCTAAAGTCATTGGAAACAACCTTAATTTAATACCCTCTTCATCTAAGTTTTGATTTCTAAACGTTTGACAGATGGTCAAAAATTTGTTTAGATGAATGTAGGGTTGTTCACTCTCGAACCCATGAAACTTGGGTAACATGTTTATTGTTGCAGCCCGAATCTCGAATTGGGCTGCATTATTAATTGGTAATACTATGCAAGTAGGGGGACTAGCGGATGCGGGTGCAAACAATTCATTTAGGGTTCTAATATGTTCACCCATTGTAGAGATCGACGGTTGGTTTACAGTTCGCAGGTTGTGATGAAAAGTTCTTTCAATCTCAAGATCAAATGGGGTTAACTTATCCCTTAATGACCTTCTACCATGCATACATTTTCCACAACTTAATTAGATTCGACTCCTACAATGAACGAAATCCTAAAAGAAGAGAAGGGCTAGACACAGATGACCACAACCAACACCACACAACAATTTGACCCTATTAGTCTTAGAACTAAGTGAGGTTTAGTAGCTTCTTAAATCTAGTTGCACAGAGATGTATCAGGTTAAAAAGTTCCTGAAATTCTCTCCTAGATTAGACAGCTCCTAATCTCCCTTTCAGATTAAGCTTGAGCTTACCAGTTAAGCAATCCAGTAATCAGTGACCAGGAAAGTCCCGGGGTGTGTGGTGGTGCCAGAAGGGATACACCGATACCACAATACCCGTAACAGTTCTCACTGTTGTAAAACTTTCCTAGACATCACCAATTACTAAATTCTCACTGGAGTGGCTTTCAGCCGCTTCTTTCCAAGAGCCTAATTGAGCTCGAAAACCCTAAGGCCAACGTCTAATTTGATTTTAATTTAATTTGGCTTAGGATAAGTATGCAAGGTGGTGATTTTTGGGCTAAGGACAGGTAATGACTTCCCGACCTTATCTTTTTAATGGGTTTTGCCCTTAATTACTTTATGCAAATGCTTAATACTAAATGCAGCAAATAATCAATGTTTTTTTTAAAGTTTATGCAATGTCATTAGGTTGTATTGATTAAATGAGCAAGCAATTTTTTTTTTTTTACTTTTTCTTTTTTTTTTTAGCAATAACTTGAATGTAAACTAAACACAATCCTTATGCGTCAGTCAATCTCCGAATGCCCGTTGAATAAGCTCTGGAGATTACTCCGTGAGGAGCCCCAATAAAGGTATGATAACCTCGGGGGATTGCATCTTATCAATTACTAGCAAAAATAATATTTTTTTGAATTTTTTAATTTAATTAATAATTTTTTTTAACTTTTTTTTTTGAATTTCAAATTTCGAATCACAGAATTCAAATTTTGAATTTAAATTTTTGAATTTTTGAATTTTTTTTAAAAAAAAATTCAAATTTTTTTACTTTTTTACTTTTTTTTTAGAAAACTTTAATTTCGAATTTCAAATTTCAGAATTTAATAACTACGAAATTACTAACTGAAAATAATCAAAATAAGAAAAATTAATAAAAATAAAAACTTACTACCGGAGTGCGTTCACTCCGGGCATCCAAAATTCGATTGATCTTCGTGATCGTTCTTGCTTCTCGATTTGCCTTCCCGGCAACGGCGCCAAAATTCTGTTCGACCGATTCCTGTCTACCTAAAAATATGCTAGACAGATCGTTGTTAGAACCGACGAACAAAAGTTTAAATTTAATTTACTCTTACCTGTTCTACTCGAAGAATAGTGGTTGTAAGAGGTCGATCCACAGGGAGGCGATTGGAGTTGCATAAAAATTAGAATGTTCACTCGGATTTGAAATCGATTTTTGAATGATAAAAGAAAAACATTATTGTGAGGATGTTGATGGATTCTCTAGTCTACCGGAGAATATTTTTTTTATAAAAAGACAAGTACTTAGAAATCAAAGAGTATTTATGAATTCATGAAATGTTTAACTATTCAAAGGAGAATTTTTGCATAAATTAAAATGGATGAAAATAGTGCTTAGGGAGATTGAAGCCTACACAAATTGCATAAAGGAGGATTTAATGTATTGCATCAAAGAAGAATTAAAAGATTGCATAAAAAAGAAATGAACACAAAAAGTAAAAAGATTGAAGATGAAGCCTAATGCTTCTTTCTTCTACAAATAACAATAAAATAAAAATAAGTAATATCTTTTTTTTTTCTCTCCCACTCTCACGGTGGACTTCCAACATAAAATATTTTTTTATGTTCTTCTTCTTCCCAAGAACAGAGCACTCCTCCCCTGTTTCTTCTTTCTCTCTTCCTTCCCAAACCGATGGCCTCCCTCTTCTGTTTCTTGGCCTCCACCGAGCACCTCCTTTGGTTCCCACCCTCGGCCTCAACCCCCAACCGAGCACACCCTCTAGCCGATGGCCTCTCCCCTCTTCTTATAGGCTTGGAGATGTGGAAGAGGCGGGATCAGTGGGATCGGCTGGGGATGCGGGATCGCCGGTGATTGCGGAAGAGGGAGATGGCTGCGTGATGCTGGGATTTTGATGGCGTAGAGGAAGGAGATGGATCCGGGTGCTGGGAGGAGGGGCTGATTTGAGGGTGCTGCTGGCACGGATGCTTGGATGCGGAGGAGAAGATCACGGACGCGTGAGGGGAGTCGCTGATCTTCCCTTCTTTGATTGGAAGCGGGATCGATGGGATTTGCTTCCTATTTCCTTCTTCCGGTGATTTGGGAGGCGGATTCGGTCAATGGCTTGCCAACAGAGGGAGCCGGTGGATGCTCGAAGATGGCGGGCTGATGCAGAAGGAAGGAGGCGCTGGATGCTGTGAAGCTTCTGGGAGCTTGGATCACGGAGGAGACGCTGATCACGGGCTTCACGAGCGGCTGGGTCGCGGATGGAATCCGGAATGCTTCACGGCTGGCCGCAGCGGGATCGACGGGAGGTAGATGTGCGGACGCTTGGAGGAGGCTGTGAACTTCCTTCTTTGGGCCAAGAGGGGGACGCGATGCAGGGATTCCGGGATGAGCGGACGTGGGCGTTGCTGGCACGCTATTGATGGATTCATCGCGTGAAGCTTGGAATGGGCTGCGGTCTCCCGTGATCGCGTGGACCGGCTGGACTTGAATGCTTAGGCTCACGCGATGGGGAAGGAAGCTAGGATTTTGATGCGGATCGGACGCTGGAAAATTCTAGGAGCACGTTGGGATTGAAGGCTGAAAACCGTTGGTGACGGAAGAGGTCCAGTTGCATCGTGGGGCTGAGCTCCATCACGTGGAGATGCTGGCTTGACTTGAGCTCGGGCTGCCGGGCATTAGGCTCAAACCCAATGTTAATTTGTTTCTTGGATTACTCGCACTGAAGCACAAATACTATATTAATTAGTTAATTTTATTATTAATGATTAGCTATAATACTAATTAAGATGGTATGACGATTGCACTTTTGTGCTCTCATCATTGAACCCGAACTCGGGGTGCTAGGCACTTCTGCAGGATCAACTATGGGAGAATATTAAAATTTAAGTTTTTGTATACATATATTGTGATGAATTTTAAAAGAAGAATGTGATTTTTGGATATTAGGTTTTGAGAGGGATTTGCGAAATTAATTGGATTTGTTGTGGATCGCGTTCTCAAAGTAAGTAATGTAATCTTTTTCAAGATTTATTGGCAAGTTATAAATATTTTCTTGAGTCGAGTTATTCTTGATTTACAAATTCGATGCATGGTGTTATATGTCTATTTTTAGAATATTGTATAATTTCGATTGAACGTATTTGCTTTCGTTTTGGATTATGTTTGATTGATTCGATATCATATTTTCGGTTTAGAACCTTGAACGTAATGCAAGAAAAGATAATAATAACTCGTAATAGATTCGGACTTGCAGTCGGGCTATGCTGAGGATTTTGCCAATGGGGGCTAATACATTGGTATCGCAAGATTAGTCAGTGATATGACCCTTCCATATAAAATATGTGGTCTTAGTTCCTGGTTGTTGAGTTGAATATGATAAATTGAAAGAAATTAAGATATGAATGATATTTGGTTTGATACTGTATGTTTTCATAACTGAAGTATGAAATAGAGAACTAATTGAACTTCGACCTGGCTATGTTGAGGATCCAGCCAATGGGGACAGATATGTTGACAATTGACTATCCTGAAGGACTCACCGCAAGAAGATTAGTCGGTTTTGATGACCCTGCCACTGGAAATATATGGTCATCGTCCAGGATCGACAACTTGAATCGAATATGCGAAATAATCTCAAATCCGTAAAAAAAATTTAAAAATTTAAGAAATATTTGACTTGTACCTTGGAACTGCATATACATTTATTTTCTACATATTATTGCCTGATTTATCTAGCTAGAGTGTTTGTTTTGCTTATTATACATTTTTTTGTTATTTTACAGATTTCGAGAACTAGTCTATTGAGGTTCCAAAATGGGAGAGCGACTAGAAGGATTGTGGCCCAAGCTATCTTAGATTTGGGTTATTTAAGTTGACTGTTATCTTGGACATTCATTAAGATTGTTGGACATTGCAAGGTTTTGTTATTTTAAGAACTAAGTTTTGCATGTTGGTAAATTATTGTTCCGCTGCGTATTTAGAACTGTGAGACTTTATGACTTGAGTTAGTCAATGAAATAAGATTGCATTTATTTAGCTGAATTATTTTGGATTTATATAATTGAGATGTTGGTTAAGATGCCTTGCATGCTCGTGGGAAGAGTTTCCTATGGGTGTACAGCAGTTGGCGCGTTCCCCCGGCTCGCGATTTCGGGCCGGGGGCGTGACAATATTAATATTTGGATAGGTCGACTACTCTTTTATTTAGGGAGAATTCCAACAAGTTAACTTCTATTGCATATGACTCTTCTTTATTTGGACTCTATTTGCATATGAACACTTGTTTGATCAATTTTATAAGCAATACATAATAGTGATAATCATTTTAGGATACAGTCATATCCATGGTATTCGTAGTCCATGGTTCCTTGCTCAACCGCCTTTTGTGAAAGAAACAACCATACATAATCTTGTGTATTTTATACGACTCACTGTATGGGTCCGGTTCGTATCTTTAGACACGACTTTCAAAAATTTTATATTTAGTTAAATAGTTAGCTATCGTTTTTACTTCTGGATCCGTTTAGCATATCTTCATACATGTCTTTTAAAAATTTTATGTTTATAATTTCACAACCATAATTTGATCAAGGTTTGAAAGATAAAAATTGATTAATCGAATTTGAATTGATTTTAATGATTAGGTAGATAATTTTTAAGTTTTGCATAGATTGATGGTGCAGAGCATAGTCATATTTAGTTCGATCTTACTGATTTTACTGTATAAAGTCATATTTTAAGATGCAGAGCATATAATATTGGCGTTTCTTTGGGTTAAACCTTCAGTTTTTGGCAACTCTTTTCCAAAATGCGCAAATCATACAATTGTTTGAAACTTGATCAAACTCTTTCGATCCATCACCCATCCATCTTATCTTGTCAGATTGGAGTAACCCACTAGTTTTTGCTTGTGATCACCACCTAAATGGTTCAATAATCTTTTATATGAATGGTTTGTAGTTTAGCATAATGTCGTGAAACATAATATACAGAGTTTTACATGAGAAATTGCAATGACAGTCCTTTAGCCAATTTATACCTATGATGCCTGTCCAACTTGATGATCCCGATGGCTGATTTAAACGTGCTTTTTCCTAACCCTTTGTTTGGACCCAACGATATAAATCCATTGGAATCTGTCCCATTTGTCTCGCTATCCACAGGCAGTCAGTTTTGAGATGAGCACATAATGGATGTAACCAATAGTAATGCAGCTGGGTGAGTGGTGGCACGTCATGCAATTTAGGGAATAATATCTGCTGTATCAACCAACACTACACTGGTCTTTGTTGGTCATGGTGAAATATAACCCAAAAAAAACTCTTGATAGCTTTATTTTTGCAATCCCTTGCCAAAATGACATAATAATTTTTTGAAATCGCTAAAAAAAAAATGTGTTCGAATCTATCCGGATATTAGGGTTGAGGACGAGATTGGGCCCAAATTTATAAATGTTATATAAATTTAAATAAAGTTACAAATAGAATTGAATATTCAAATACGAATGGAATGATTGTTTATCCAACCTTTATTTTGGTCCAATCTCATCCTCAAATACTGGGTATTTACCTTATCAACTATCAGATCAATGGCGGGTTCTATTTGATTTGGCACCTGAATTCGCACCTGAATCGGACCGCACTCAATATTTGTCAGGCTATTGTTCTCTTGTTCCCTCGAATCTATGGAGTAAGACATCGATTTGTCAATAAGATTAATTATGTTTATTGCATTGCATAATGGGCTTCCTTGAAAAGCATTGGAACACGTGTAAACGAGATGCTCTATCTAACTGAGCTATAGCCCTTGTCATAGATATATTAACACATGATAATTTCTTATCATGTGGGATATTATGAATATTCCATAATAATCCCACATGATAACTTTCTAATTGATCTACTGTTAACAGATTGGTATTGCTTAGAAATAATATTCCACTTATAATCCTATAAGTGATGGGTTCTTTTTTTGGTGATAAATAACCTACTTAACTCAGTGGTTAGAGTATTGTTTTCATACGGCGGGAGTCATTGGTTTAAATCCAATAGTAGGTAAAACTTATTAGATACCGAAGTCAATTGAGTAAGTGGGCCTCACTATAGGATACCGAAGTCAATTGAGTAAGTGGGCCCCTACCTAACTATATCAGCTCTTTGGGCCTCACTAGCCATCTCTCTCCTCAAAATTAATTTTATAAGAAAATAAGGCTCCATTTTTACTTTTCTGCCATGCCAACCTACTACGAGGGACCAACAACAAGCTTTCTTTCCAACCAACATCCGTTTCCGACCAGCATATGTTCTTCTTAATCAGTTTTAGTTCTCATTTTTTAGCCCACCGCATTATAGAGATCGAAGATATCGGTGTATTATTTACTGGCTTTGAATTCTACTTGTCCAATTTTGTAAATATAATTTTTTAACTTTATCGTTGCAAATGAGAATTTCTATATTTATATTAAGCTATACTAGATTACATAGTTTATTATCTAAGGGGCCAAATCAGTACGTGTATAAGAACTCTTTTTTTTTGAGGGTGCATCGGTTACAGTTTTATAGCCTGACTTGGACCATAGACAGTTTGGCTCAAGCCGATAAACTCTTGATGCTAGTTCTTTGTAAAAGAAAATTTTAGAGACATCCACTTTCTTAGAGAGTTGTAGATTTTTTTTTTTGGTATATTGTTTTTTTTGGTACATTGTTGTTTCCTCATAATTTTTCTAAGATTAAGCTCAGACCCGTAGCATCTCACGGTTATTTTCTTTCTTGGGTTGATGTTATATCAGCTAAGCCTAGTTTGATTATTTTTTACATTTTTTTCTGATGTGACATTTAGGTTCTATTAAAATTAATGATTTGTCAAACATTTTGTTCAGTTATATTAAAATAAATGTTAAGGAGATAAGTGTAGATTTTTCAAACAATTAAATTTAAGTATAACTTACTCCTAACCTTAGGAATTTTTTTGTAATTTGCTTAGGGGCAATTTTGAGATAAATGCTTTTAGTAATGCCGTTAATTTAATTGGGTGTAAGTGTAGGTTTTATAAACTAGTAGGCATAGATGTAATAAACGTAAACTTCATTTGGGGGGGGGGGGGTGGTTTGCATTTTATTCTTATTTATATTAACCTTTTTATAATATAATTCTATCAAGTTACAATTTAAGGTTACTTTAGATTAGATAATATATAATATGTGGGTTAGGGTTGAAACACTCTAGTTTTTGTTTGCTATATTTAGACAAGGCCAACAAGTTCTTTTGATCACAAATGATTAAAGTATAAGAAAGCTAATCTAACATTTAAGAAATATGGGAAATAATATATAGTGATGTGGGGTCGGAACCCCGACACCCGCCCGCACACCGGCCGAGCAGGGAAAGCATCTGCGTCCCTCCCGAGGTATTGTCCGCTCTGGGATTGCCGCTTCGGGTCTGCGGGAGGTCGCCCAGGGCCGGAGCCCAATGACAGTCCCGAGCCCTAACGGCGCGGGGGTCCGCGGAGGTACTACCCCTACCCTCACGGTTTTGTCCTACAAAAGGGCCCTCGGTGAGGAGAGGTTATTGAGCCCCCCATTTAAGGCACAGACCTTTCCGCTGATTAGCCGATGTGGGACTAAACTGGGAACCCCATCCCACAACACAGCCCCCCCAGCGGGAAGGTCTGTGCGTGGCCGGGGCCCTTCCTCTAGCGCCATCTGATGTGGGGTCGGAACCCCGACACCCGCCCGCACACCGGCCGAGCAGGGAAAGCATCTGCGTCCCTCCCGAGGTATTGTCCGCTCTGGGATTGCCGCTTCGGGTCTGCGGGAGGTCGCCCAGGGAGGTCGCCCAGGGCCGGAGCCCAATGACAGTCCCAATGACAGTCCCGAGCCCTAACGGCGCGGGGGTCCGCGGAGGTACTACCCCTACCCTCACGGTTTTGTCCTACAAAAGGGCCCTCGGTGAGGAGAGGTTATTGATCCCCCCATTTAAGGCACAGACCTTTCCGCTGATTAGCCGATGTGGGACTAAACTGGGAACCCCATCCCACAACACAGCCCCCCCAGCGGGAAGGTCTGTGCGTGGCCGGGGCCCTTCCTCTAGCGCCATCTGATGTGGGGTCGGAACCCCGACACCCGCCCGCACACCGGCCGAGCAGGGAAAGCATCTGCGTCCCTCCCGAGGTATTGTCCGCTCTGGGATTGCCGCTTCGGGTCTGCGGGAGGTCGCCCAGGGAGGTCGCCCAGGGCCGGAGCCCAATGACAGTCCCGAGCCCTAACGGCGCGGGGGTCCGCGGAGGTACTACCCTTACCCTCACGGTTTTGTCCTACAAAAGGGCCCTCGGTGAGGAGAGGTTATTGAGCCCCCCATTTAAGGCACAGACCTTTCCGCTGATTAGCCGATGTGGGACTAAACTGGGAACCCCATCCCACAACACAGCCCCCCCAGCGGGAAGGTCTGTGCGTGGCCGGGGCCCTTCCTCTAGCGCCATCTGATGTGGGGTCGGAACCCCGACACCCGCCCGCACACCGGCCGAGCAGGGAAAGCATCTGCGTCCCTCCCGAGGTATTGTCCGCTCTGGGATTGCCACTTCGGGTCTGCGGGAGGTTGCCCAGGGAGGTCGCCCAGGGCCGGAGCCCAATGACAGTCCCAATGACAGTCCCGAGCCCTAACGGCGCGGGGGTCCGCGGAGGTACTACCCCTACCCTCACGGTTTTGTCCTACAAAAGGGCCCTCGGTGAGGAGAGGTTATTGAGCCCCCCATTTAAGGCACAGACCTTTCCGCTGATTAGCCGATGTGGGACTAAACTGGAAACCCCATCCCACGACACAGCCCCCCCAGCGGGAAGGTCTGTGCGTGGCCGGGGCCCTTCCTCTAGCGCCATCTGATGTGGGGTCGGAACCCCGACACCCGCCCGCACACCGGCCGAGCAGGGAAAGCATCTGCGTCCCTCCCGAGGTATTGTCCGCTCTGGGATTGCCGCTTCGGGTCTGCGGGAGGTCGCCCAGGGCCGGAGCCCAATGACAGTCCCGAGCCCTAACGGCGCGGGGGTCCGCGGAGGTACTACCCCTACCCTCACGGTTTTGTCCTACAAAAGGGCCCTCGGTGAGGAGAGGTTATTGAGCCCCCCATTTAAGGCACAGACCTTTCCGCTGATTAGCCGATGTGGGACTAAACTGGGAACCCCATCCCACAACATATAGTTATTAATTCAATAAACAAGCATCTAATTTTCTAGTATCATTATTTTCATAATTAATAACCATGGGATCAACTTGTAGATAGCATATATATTCTTAGATTGAACCAAAAATCTGTAAGATACAATTGGTGGAAGAACGTACTTTCCTCTTGAGTTGGTATGCAGGAGGCTTTGCCAATATTTGTTTATTTCCACCAACTAAAGAGATATTTGACTTTTTACAGGTATTACACACTTGCAGATAGCCAATGCAATTGGATGCATAAGACCACCATGATAAGTGATCTATAAAATGATTTGAGAGAATGAGCCTAATAAGTTCTAATGCTAGTAAGGTAGGTCATGAGTTGGGGGCGGAGCGAGGATTTAACATCTTAGGGAGGATTAGGAAAATGCAAAATTTCTTCTATTAATAGTAATTTTTTTTCAACCTAAAGAAATTTTATTTTTTTTATAGAAGAACTGTTTTTGATATCTTTACTTATAGAGTAAATTACAAAATCTTTCTAAAATTAGGAGTAAATTCAATTACACTCAATAGTATGAAAAACCTACATTTACCCATTTGAGGTTTATTTTTATTCAATACTTCAACCCATAACTTAACAGAATATTAGTCAAACCGTAAACTTTTAATCAGACCCAAATGTCATATTAGAAATTTTTTTAAAATGACCAAAACAACCTTACAAAAATTTTGTTGGGATTTATGTTTATAATACTTACATCCAATATTTTGTAAATTCTTATACTTACACCCATTTAAATTAATAGTGTTAGTGAAACCATTTATCTATTTAAGTCAAAATTAACTTTATAAGAAAATAAGGCTCTTCTTTCACTTTTCTGGTTCTTGGAACTCTTCGAAGTATTATGTCTTCAAGAGTCTTCTTCTCTTCGAGATTAAGTAGCCAAGAGCACGTTTCCCCTTCGCCACCCCACCACAAGCATTCCTTCTCGACGAGCGATCACAACTAGTTTTGTTTGCAACCGACATCCGACAATGAACATCCTTCCTGACCAGCATCTATCATTTCTGATGATGTTTTGTTGTCACTTTTTGCCCACCACATCATAGAAATCGGTGATGCCGGTATATTATTTGCTGATATTGTTGCTATAAATGAGGATTTCTATATCTATATATGGAGCTATAAAAGGTCTCGCAGCCAATCATCTAAAAGATCCAAATTAGTAAATGCATAAGAACTCTTATTTTTGGAGGGTGCATCAGTTGTGGTTCCATAGCCTAGATTGGATCATACACAGGCTAGTTCAAGTGATAACACTCTTGATGCTCGTTTCCTACAACAGAAAATTTTAGAGACATCCACTTTATTAAGAGACCTAGATTGCTTTTTTCTTTGCACATTGTTATTTTCTGATAATTCATTAAGATCAAACTCAGACCCATTAAACCGCACAGCGATTCTCTTCATTGGGTGGATGTTACATCACTTAAGGCTAGTTTGGTCATTTTAAAAAATTTTTCTTATGTGGCATTTAGGTCCCATTGAAGTTAATAGTTTGGCTAACATTCTATTAAGTTATAGGTTAAAGTGTTGAATGAAAATAAATCTCAGGAGGGTAAGCGCAGATTTTTCAAACTATTAAATGTAAGTATAATTTACTCCTAATTTTAGGGTGCATTTCGTAATTCATCACTCGTAGATAATTTTGACTTTTTATATGAGATAAATAGATTTGATAACGTCGTTAATTTAACTGAGTGTAAGTATAGATTTTACAAACTAGTGAGTATAGATGTGTAATAACCCCAAATTTTTTTTTTTTATAAAAAAGGATAGAATAGTCCTTTAAAATTGATATAAGGGGTAAAATTGGAAGGAATCAAAAGATAATGGCATAGTTGTAGATGCATTGAAGTGATAAGGGTAAAATTGGAAAGAATCAAAAGTTAATGGCATAACGGTAGATATGTTGAAGTATTAGGGGCAAAATGGGAATTTAATAATATTAAATAAAGGGTGAATAGTGTTTTGATGTGATTTAATTGAAGGGTTTGAGCTGGCTCACGGGAGTGAAACAGAGAGAAGAGGGGAAGGGTTCTCAGACGACACAGAGAGAAAGAAAAAGAGAAGAAGAAGAAGAAAAAGAAGAAGGAAGAGGGATTCGAGGTGGAAGGGAGTCCCGGTTGCACTTCCAGCTGAAGGAAAAAGTGTAGATCTCCTTCTTCTCTACGCAAGGACCTCGATTTCCAAAAAGAAAAAGGTAAATATCCATCCCTATCTAGTCTTTTGATGACATTAGGCTATACAAAGGGTAGATATAGTCTAGAGGGGTCGGATAAGGGTTGTAGAGGCGGTTAAAAGAGGAAGAATCGGATTTTTGACAAATTTTTCCGGCACTACGGAAAAACTGTGTCGAAGTCCCAACTTCGGCGAATTATTTAGGAGGTCAAACAACCTCCGATAGCAATGCATGTTACCTCTTTGGAACCCCCTATGAGTGTAGAATGTTAGGTAAAAATTTCATCAAATTTCGAGTTTGAAAAGTGGATCAAACCCAGGATGAAGTAACCGGCTGTCGGTCCGGATTATTGTTTATCCGAGTGGAAAAATAGGGGATTTCATGCCATAATAGGGTATTAAGCCCAGATTAAGCTAAGGGGACCTTGTACTCATGCAAGGGAGTCCCTAATATACATAAATGGTGAGTTAATTAATAGAAAAAAAAAGAAAGAAAAGAAAAGATTTAGGGAACGAGGGACTTGAATCAATTAAAGTTTCCTATATTATAATTGGCACGTAGATTATGGCTCTTGATACAAGACTAAATGTATTGTAAATGCATGTCACAGTTGGGCAAGAAGCTAGGGAACAAGAGGAAGAAGTTTCCCACTGCCTGCTGTAGATTTTTGGAGGCGTATCAGGGCTGTGCCGGATTGACAGGTGAGTGGGAGTTTGTACTTTGCACCATGAGCACATTCCTTATTCATTTTCATGAATGTTGCCAAGTGTGACTTGATTCTACCTGAGCTTATTGATTAATTGTTGTAGCAGATTCCTCTATAAATCTTGATTCTCAATGCTTAGTTATACTGTACATGCATTTGAGGAAACATTGAGAGGAATTACGAGGGGTTGATGAGTAATCAAATTGATTCCAAATTGTGAAATGATTTCTTTTGTAAATTGATTTTATTTCCTCTATTTCAAAGATTTGTAGAGCCTTTTTAGTGGTATATTGAGTTGTATTGCACTTCCTTGACCCTCACTCCCAACCCCGATGTTAGTTTATGATTGGGTCGGAGTCGAGTGAGTGGTAGTCTTGATCATACTCCTTTTTAGTAGAGTATTGGGAGGGTGCATTATGGCATTCATGCATGGCTTGGCAGTATCTGCAGGACATCTATAGTCGATGGGGTTGAACATCGACCTTTGTGCACATAGTAGCCTTCTGGGTGGGCGGAGCCCAGTCCCTTCCTAGGGGGGACACAGCCCTAGGCGTAGGATCGGCCGGTCCTACGACTTATATTCTGCTTGCCGCCGGGCATAGTAAGACCCCGCGAGGTGCAGTATGGCTTTCCGCGGATGTAGAATTTCCGCGAGGTGCCGTTTAGTATATAGATGTGAGATGGATTTCTGTTCTGGATACTGGCCAGCATTTATATGATCAGTGTGGTGTCTTATCCTGCATATGCATGTGACAGTAGGGAGTTGTTGCTGGTTCGCCTGGGGCGTAAAACCCACCTCCCAATAGCTGTCTAGTATTTATGTTATCGGTATGGTGTCTTATCCTGCATATGCATGTGACAGTAGGGAGTTGTTGCTGGTTCGCCTGGGGCGTAAAACCCACCTCCCGATAGCTGTCTAGCATTTATGTTATCGGTATGGTGTCTTATCCTGCATATGCATGTGACAGTAGAGAGTTGTTGCTGGTTCGCCTGAGGCGTAAAACCCACCTCCCGACAGCTGTCTAGTGATGATTTACATATTGGTGTGGTGTCATATTCGATGTATGCATATGGCAGTAGGGAGTTGTTGCTGGTTCGCCTGGGGCGTAAAACCCACCTCCCGATAGCTGTCTTGTTGATGATTCAGCCTATTGACACCTGATTTATATGATTCAGTACTATGACCTGTTGAGCATATTCATGAGTAGCATATATGTTGACTTGATTATTCCATATATACTTCAGATGAGTTGATATTGATTGTAGTGATATTGATGACTTACTCCATATTCTCTATGTTGAGATCATGTTCATCTTGTTATTGATCTTGAGATTTCACCTCGAGCCATGATTATATCTGGTCTCATGTGCATGGTACTCTCTACTCCACTCACTGAATATTTATATACTCACTCCCCAGTTTGGTGTTTTTGATTGCAGGGCAGGTATTGTATAGAGAGGAGCAGGATTAGTGGTTGCCTGCTAGCTGTGCCGCTCCATAGTATAATATAATATAATGTAGATAGAGGTTTATACCTGTTGGTGTATTATAAACCTTCTATTGTATATAGTGCATAGTTACAGTCATAGATCCTGTTGTGGATATGGGTTTGACCATGGATGGATTAGGAAGCAGGTATATATATATATATGTGTGTAGATGAGTTATATGCCTGAGATGATGTATTGATATATATTGTCCAGGTTCATTATGTGACAGATTATGTGATTGTTGCTCTGACAGGTAGTGTTGTTGTATATATTGAGATAATCCTGACAGGTCACTATAGAAAAAGTGATCATTTTGTGCATGTATCATGCCAAATTTTTCAAGATTTATTGATGATTGATAGGTAGTAGGGTTCTACGTGGTGGCTGGTGGCCTTATGCCTACCCGCACCCTAGGACCGTCGCGGCGGCCCGCCGAAAATGGGGCGGGGGTCGTGACAAGAGGTGGTATCAGAGCAAAGGTTAAGAAGAGTCCTATCAGAGTAATAGGGTGAGTCAGGATTAAGTATAGGATTATACTATGGAGCATATGATTTTTTTTATGCTATTTGCTGGGTCATTTACAATTTAGTAAAGCATTTTATGACTTAGTGTGTAGTGACTCAGTATGTAGATATATAATGAATAACTCCAAGGAGAGGACCTGCTCGTCCTGGAAAGAGGATGGAGTCAGATATAGTATTGGATGCGGGTTCCGCATACATCGAGCCCCAAAGAGAAAAATCTCGTCCTACTGATAGACGAAGGGTTGATGATCAAGGAGAGGTAGGAAGTAGAGATGCATTGATGGAACGGTTACTGGCGGAAAATCAGGCTCTGAGGGAGCAGATTGCTCGGAGGAAACCTCCTGCCCCGTCAGTAGTAATCATCCCACCTCCTATACCTGTGCCAAGAAGTTTGGCCAGACGGGCTCTAGATGATGAGGGGATTACTGTACAGGAATTTCTGAGGCTCAGAACCCCGAAGTTTAAGGGGGAAGAAGGTGAAGATCCTCAGAGATTCCTGGAGGAGACTGAAAAGATGATACGGAGACTGCGCTGTTCTGATGCAAGAGCTATATAACTTGTAGGGCTTACAATGAAGGAAGATGCCTGGGACTGGTACCAGAGACAAGTGGAGGACAGATTGTACAGTAGTGTTGCCCAGAGATGGTCACCCAAGAGGGGGGTGAATTGGGTGTTTTAAAACTTTTTGACTAATTAAAAATAAAACACGCAAATGTAAGAACTAAAGTAAAGATAGAGGGATGAGAACAGTCAATCGCAAACACAAGGTTTTATAGTGGTTCGGAGCTTCCACTGCTCCTACATCCACTCCCCAAAGCACCTTTGGGAATTTCCACTATAATCCAAGATTACAGTCCGGTAGTTTTGCGAGTGCACTACCCAACTCGTTGTTTTACACCGGGCTAACAACAAACCCTATAACCCCCAATTTCACCTAGGCTTGGGACGCCTTTCCCTTGTTCCAAGTCCCTTGACTGGAACAAGCACAATATTGAAAGAGTTTTACAAACGATTGGAAAGCTCTAAGTAAGCAAATATAACAATGATAAACTTTAAAACCCGGAAGAATCCTTTTGCCGTTGGAAGCGTGGGAAATGATGATTCTTCCGATGTGGATCGCGTAGGCTTGAGTGTGAGCTTTGAATGCCGAGCGGAAGAGAGTAGTTGAGCTTGAAATCAGTTGGGAAACTTGAAAGCACTTGATTTCTTCACTTGAATGCACTAACTCCCTTGAACCTCTTTTTCTTTCTTCTCTCTTGAATGATCTTGCTTTGGGTTGGTGAGAAGTTATTGAGAAGCACTTAAGAGCTCCCTTTTATAGCCCAAAAAGCAAATATAGCCGTTAGAGATAAAGTAAAAGAGATTTGAAATTCAAACCAAACCTGCAAAAGTTGTCAGTCGCGTCCCAGGCGCTCCGGAGACGTCTCCGCTTCAACGCGAGACGTCTCGGCTGTATAAATTTACTTTTCACTTTGTTTGGGGTCGACTCGGCGCTTTACGGGGACGACTTCGATGATGAACGGTTTGAATCCTTGTTTTTCTGTTTTTCTGAGAGGGTCGCCTCGGCGCTTTATAGGGACGTCTCGGCTTGTTTGCACTTTTTGCATGGGGACGACTCCGCTGCCTTGGGGACGACTCCGTCGTTATAACTCCGAAAAACATGTCTTCTGGAATTCTCTGAGAGAGTCGACTCCGCTCTTTCAGGGGACGTCTCCGCTGCCTTAACTCCGAAAAAGACATCCTCTGGAAAACCCTGAGAGAGCCGACTCCGCTACATTGGGGATGACTCGGAAACTCAGCTTTTTAACTTGCGGGGACGACTCCGCGTACTGTGGGGACGGCTCGCGCGTATCACTTGAAATCTGCCTTTCTGCCGCCACTGAGAGAGTCGACTCCGCTACTGAGAGAGTCGACTCCGACCCTGCGAGACGCCTCGCCAGGTGCCGGGGACGTCTCCAAGTGTGCCAATTCTTCCTGTTTGTGCCAGAGACGTCTCTGAGACTATCCGGAGACGTCTCGGCTGTCCCTGATCTGTTTTCTTCATCTCAAAAATTCTTCAATAAATCCTTAAAAATTATGGGAACTTGCCTAGACATTTCTTAACAATATTCTTAATAAAACACATGAATTCCTCAATTAAATTGTTAAGATAAATGGAATTATACTCTAGTGTTTTGTATTCATCAAAATCCATTAGGGGGTCAACAATCTCCCCCTTTTTGATGATGACAAAACACTGAGTATATGCAAAATTTGAATTTTAAACATATACACAGTATTTGATCAGATGTACAAGTCTAATATTTTGATTAGAGCTAGATACAATGTGCATAATTTAAAGTAGTCAATTTTCAGTTCTATCCTTATGCATAAAATTAATCTTAATAGCTCTTGAGCAATTTTAGCATATCAACTGAATTTGAATCAAGTTAAAATGAAATATTGATGCTAAAGATAATTAAAAGCTAAATTCTTTTTGACTCCCCCTTTCTTTTCCAGAAGGGCAATTATCTTAAAGCCAATATTCTTCAATTTTATCTTTTCTAATTCAACTTTGGAGTATGAATTTCGTATTTTGCATTCCAATGTATCCAATATCCATATTGGTTCTACTCCCCCTTTTTGCATTTCATAATTAAGTTCTACTCCATATACTCCATATATATATATATATATATCTACTTTATTTTCCCATAAATTTTGCATTCCAATGTATCTAATATCCATATTGGGTCTACTCAATATATAAGTTCTATAAGTTCTATTATATCTACTCCCCCTTTTTGTCATCAACAATGAAGGGGACAAATTATCCTTAGGTGCTTAAAGCATACTTCCTAGTAAAATTCAGCATATTTCCATGAACCACTCAAGGATATTCAAGTTGTGCTCCCCTTGTCCAAGTTATTTCTATTAATGAATTTAGTCATTCATATCACTCCCCCTTTGTTTTGGTATTCATTTCAGACTCCTCTTTTTGTTAATCATAGTTATCACAAGATGTGCTCCCCCTGTGTCATATGCATTGATAAGTTGTGTTAAATTTTACCACTTAAGGCATGCTATGAGATTTTTATGGCACATCACAATCACAGAATCACATACACAGAGTTAGCAATGTACACAAAGTTTCAAAAGAAATTGTATTCATGTATCATTGTAAACCTTTGAAGTCAGTACAAAGTTAAGAGAAGAAATCATTACAAGTATTGATTTTTAATACAAAAAGTGTTTCAAAATAGCCTAGGGTTTACAAAAAGAAGATCCCTAGATGTCTACAAAATGTCCCTCATCGGCGACATTGCTCATAAGCCCTAGCAGCTGCATCTATGAAAGCATTGATGGAATCTAGCAGTGTTCTGAATTGATCTCCCTGTGACCGATGGAAGGCTGCCACAAGTGCTTCAAACTCTAAGCTTGCCCTTTCAATTCTTCCTCTAAGTTGGGCAACCAAAGTGCCCACATTTCCTCCTGGGCTTGTCAACTCTTGAAGGCTTTTTGATATGCTCCTCAAGTCATCCTTTAGCTCGATGGATCTGAAGGTTTGGGTGGCACTTACACCAACTAGTTCTTGCGCTGTAGCTTCTATTTGAGCTCTAATTTCCTTCAGCTCTTGTAGAATCCCTTCATGTGAAGCTCTGATGGGGGCCAACTCAGTAGAGATCATCGATCTCATTTCCTCCCTCATTTGCTGGCATATCACAGATGCTAAAGTGCGCATCTGGTCTTCGGATAGGGAGAAGGGCCCACTGACTGGAGGAGGTGGTGGCATGGATGTGGAAGGTCCAGCTGAGCTGGAGGGTACATCAGGATAGTCCATGTGGCTATGTGGAGGAGAGTGATGGTCAGGCTCCTGAAGTGGGAGCTCAGGCTCTAGGATTTGAGCTTTTCTCTTTAGTACCTTGACCCATGACCCATCTACCTTGTGAAACTCCATTCTACGCATTGTGCTCTCATTATAATAGTCGGTGTTTCTCAAGGGTTTTGCAGGCTCATTTTCTGGAATGGGTACTTTGAAATGTTTGAAGAGTAGGGTAAGGATCATCCCATAAGGTATGCTAAACCTAGAATACCTATGACATGTAGCAATGTAGTTCAACATGAGTCTAGGGAGGTTTAGAGGAATCCCTAGTAGGATATGGTGCATGATAACTAAATCTCGCTCCGAAATAAAATCGAAGCGACCGGTTTTAGGAAACAAGACCCGGTTGACAATACTTAGAAGTAGTCTCATTTCGGCATTTAGGTCTTGGGAGTTGACTACATCAAGAGGGCCGCAGTCCTCTCTTCCTAGAAGCAAGTTTAGGGCTATTTTTCTTTGGGGATGTGAGGTCGGAGCCTCACCATCTTTAGGAATTTGCAGAACAGTGGATAGAATATCCTCATTAATTTCTACCAATGTCCCCCGGACATATGCAGTGTACCCTAAGTCCCCTAAGGCCATATTGCTAAATAGTTCTCTAACTAGGCCGGGGTAGGTCGAGGTATTGAGGGTACAAAGGTATTCCCACCCTTGGGCACGGAGTCTCTCTCCAATAGAGAACCCCTCACTATCTAGAAATGCAAAGTCTATGTACCTACCGGTCGTTACTGTGCGATTTGCACAGGAAATGGTCGTGGTTGGCGGAGCAACCGGAGGAGACGGCGCGGGAGGCTCTTCCCTCCGTTCCTCACCGTCGGTCGCTGCCCTAGGACGCCTCCCACCAGTCCTCCTAGCTCTTTTAGGTGCCATTGAATGAAAAACCTAGGGAAATGAGGAGAAAGAGGCTAGGGTTTGTGTTGGAGAGAAAATGGAGGCTAGGGTTTTTGTTTTTGTCGGGGATGAAAGGGATAGCTCGGGTCGGCTCGAGCTGTTTCGACCTATTTTAAAAACCCTCGTTCGGTCCCCGAGACGTCTCCGCGACTAAGGCGAGACGTCTCGCCGGGGGGGGGACGTCTCTGCGATTTGCCAGAGATGTCTCCGGCACTGAAAAATTTCAGACTGATTTTTATCTTTTTCCAATTTGTTTCATTTAATCACACTAATTATGATTTCTTTAGGTGAATACAGAATGAGTTTGTTTGTGATCCTCCCCCTTAATAATACATCCTATAGAGGTTTGATAATGATTTTTGAATTATTAATGTTGAAATGAGGAATGTTTGACCAAATTTCGAATACCTATGAAATAGGCTCTGAAAATATCTCTATGAAGAGTCCAAGGGAGGGTAATCATCCTCCGGAAAGTCAAACAGTTCGTCATTTAGCTTAGATGGATTCATGCTTTCACTTATGTTGACCTTGAGGTGGATTACTAGTTTTTTGAGTAGCAAGGCATTGCAATACAAGTTGAATTTATTTGCTAGGGTCATACAAGCTCAAAGCATTTCTTAAGAAGTTGAACCTATCTTTACAAAGGGGCTTTGTAAAGATATCGGCCAATTGATTTTCAGTACATACATATTCAATCATCACATCATTTTTCAGCACATGATCCCTAATAAAATGATGTCTAATCTCTATATGCTTTGATTTAGAGTGTTGGACAGGATTTTTTGTTAAATTAATTGCACTTGTATTATCACATTTAATTGGTATGTTGTCCATTTTGATGCCGAAGTCTTCAAGTTGTTGCTTAATCCAAAGAACTTGGGCACAACAGCTTCCAGCTGCAATGTACTCAGCCTCAGCTGTGGACAAGGCAACTGAATTCTGTTTCTTGCTAAACCAAGAAACCAAATTAGCACCCAAGAATTGACATGTGCCACTTGTGCTTTTTTTGTCGAGTTTGCACCCGGCAAAATCAGCATCGGAATAAGCAATTAAATTTATGTCAGATTGTTTAGAATACCATAAGCCTACATTAGATGTCCCTACTAGATATCTAAAAATTCTTTTAACAGCTTGCAAATGTGATTTTTTAGGACATGCTTGGTATCTAGCACACATACAAATACTGAATAATATATCTGGTCTACTAGCAGTAAGGTAAAGTAAAGAGCCTATCATACCTCTGTACAATTTACAGTCTATACTTTTACCTTTTTCATCTTTGTCAAGCTTGCAACTTGAGCCCATGGGTGTGCTGATTTCCTTTGCATCCTTCATCTTGAATTTTTCCAACATTTCCTTGATATATTTGGATTGACTGATGAAGATGCCTTCCTCTGATTGTTTTATTTGTAGCCCAAGGAAGAAGTTGAGCTCACCCATCATGCTCATTTCAAATTCTCCCTGCATAAGCTTGGCAAACTCTTGACAAAGACTATCATTAGTAGCACCAAAAATTATATCATCCACATAAATTTGTACAAGCAATAAGTCATTTCCTTTTCTTTTAATGAAGAGGGTTTTGTCTACATTTTCTCTCTTAAATTTATTTTCAATTAGGAAACTACTTAATCTTTCATACCATGCCCTAGGGGCTTGCTTAAGTCCATACAATGCTTTATGCAATTTATACACATAATCTGGATGTAAGTGATTTTCAAAACCTGGAGGTTGTCCTACATAAACTTCCTCCATTATATAACCATTTAAAAAAGCACTTTTTACATCCATTTGATAGAGTTTAAAATTCATGAAGCATGCATATGCCAAAAGTAGTCTAATAGCTTCTAATCTAGCAACAGGAGCAAAAGTTTCATCAAAGTCTATTCCTTCCTCCTGATTATAACCTTTGGCAACTAATCTAGCTTTGTTTCTTATGACTATTCCATCTTCATCTAGTTTATTTCTATACACCCACTTGGTGCCTATGATTGAAACATTAGGGGGTCTTTTCATTAGGGTCCAAACTTCATTTCTTTCAAATTGGTTTAATTCCTCTTGCATAGCATTCATCCAATTATCATCTTTTTCAGCTTCTTCTAGTGATTTAGGCTCGATTTGTGAAACGAATGCAAGATAATTACTAGTGTTTCTTAAAGAGGATCTAGTTCTTATTCCTTGTGAAGGATCACCAAGGATTAGATCCTTTGGATGACCATGTGCATACCTCCATTCCTTAGGAAGATCTTGATTTCTTGATGGAGGTTGATCTTCTTCATCTTGCTGAATTGTATCTTCTTTGATCTCATCCTCATGTTGTTTGTCTTGTATGGAGAATTCCTTCATTCGGTCTTCAAGTATACCTGCATCACCATCTTCTTCTTTTCTAGAAGAATCTCCATTAGCTTCATCAAAAACAACATGAATGGATTCTTCAACAACGAGAGTTCTCTTGTTGAAGACCCTGTATGCTCTACTAGATGAGAAATAACCTAAGAAGATCCCCTCATCTGATTTAGCACTAAATTTACTTAGATTGTCCTTTTCATTGTTTAAAATAAAGCATCGACAACCGAAAACATGAAAATAGCTTATATTTGGTTTCTTACTTTTTATCAACTCATAAGGTGTCTTCTTTAAGATGGATCTAACTAAAGCACGATTTAAAATATGACATGAAGTATTTATTGCTTCAGCCCAAAAATACTTTGGTAGATCCAATTCGCACAACATGGTACGAGCCATATCTGCTAGTGTGCGATTCTTCCTTTCTACCACCCCATTTTGTTGGGGTGTCCTAGGTGCCGAGAAATTGTGATTGATACCATTTTCTTCACAAAATTTTTCAAAATACTGATTTTCAAACTCGGTACCATGATCACTCCTAATTGCTTTTAGTTTAAGATTGAGTTCATTCGAAACCCTATTATGAAACTTGATAAAAGCGGGGAAGGACTCATCTTTGTGTGCAAGAAATGAAACCCATGTAAAACGTGAAAAATCATCAACAATTACAAGACCAAATTTCTTACCCCCTAGACTAGCAGTTCTAGTGGGTCCAAACAAATCCATGTGAATTAGTTCTAAGGGTTTTGATGTTGAGACTATGTTCTTAGACTTGAAAGAACTTCTTGTTTGTTTCCCTAATTGACATGCAGCACAAATTTTATTCTTTTCAAAGTCTATTTTTGGTAGTCCTTTGACTAGATCCTTTGTAATTAATTTAGAGATTAAATCCATGCTAGCATGCCCTAACCTACGATGCCATAACCAACTAGTCTCATTAACTTTGGGATCCATGGCTACAAGACATTGGCCATCCTTCATGGTGAGATCATCAAGATCTACCATGTAAACATTTCCATGCCTATGTCCTGTGAGTATGATCTCATTGTCAATTGGACTACTAATTATGCATAGTGATGATTCAAATGACACTTTAAAGCCCTTGTCACAAAATTGACTTATACTTAATAAATTATGTTTTAGTCCATTAACTAACAATACATTATCAATAAATGAGGAGGGTGATATGGAGATTTTACCAACACCAATGATTTGACCTTTAGCATTGTCTCCGAATGTGACTACTCCTCCTTCTTTTGATTTCAAGGTGATGAAGAGACTCTTGTCACCGGTCATATGCCTTGAGCAACCACTATCAAGATACCACATTCTCTTTTTATTCTCGGCTGCAAGGCATACCTGCAAAATGATCATGTGAAGCTCTTAGGTACCCAAGTTTTCTTGGGTCCTTCGTGGTTAGTGTAGTTGGTTCCCTTAGGCACCCATACTTTAGTTATGTTTTTAGCTTTTACAAATGTACTCTTGTTGGTTTGGATCTTTCTTTGAATACAAGAGTAGGCTTTATGTCCATTCTTTCCACAATGAAAGCATGTAGGTTTTTCAGTTTTTACATCTTTTGCTTTTACAAAGAAATTCTTTAGATACTTTTGTTGTTTGTTAGTTTTATATCCTAATCCGGCTTTATTAAAAACAGCTCTTTGATTTGAAAGAATAAGATTTAATTTTTCAGAGCTTTGTGTAAATTTTTCAACAATTGGTTTGTACTTATGTACCTCATTCTTAATATTCAAATTTTCTTTAATTAGTTCTTCCTTATCCTTTTTAAGGAATTCAACATTTTGTGCAAGTGAGGTATTATTATCGAGTAGGGATTTTACTTTTAGATTTAATTCCTTAATTAGTGTTTTTGCCGTTTCATTTTCAATGATAAGTTTTGAATTTTTATTTTCTAGATCAATGGTGTTAACATTTTCAACGCTCTCTTTCTCAATCAATAGATTTTTAATATCATCCTTTAGTTTTAGATTGGAGGCTTTTAATTCTTTATTCTTTGCTCCTAACATACTACAATCACTCATAAGTTCTTGAAAAGCTTCATACAATTCTTCTAAAGTAAAATTTATAGTTGTGTTTTGACATACCTCATCGTCTTCGAACGCCATGAAGCACAAATTGGCGGTCTCTTCCTTCTCTTCCTCGGAGGATGATGTGTCACTATCATCCCATGTTGCCTTCAATGCCTTCTTCTTCTTCTTTCCAAAATACTTCTTTTGTTGAGGGCATTCGGAACGAATGTGTCCCGGTCTCTTGCAATCATAGCATATGATTGGGTCTCTTTCTTTTTCTTTTTCTTTTTCCCAATCATTTCTCCCTCTAAACTTTTTCCTTGGGAAGGGTTTCTTTCTTCTCATGAATTTCTTAAACTTTCTTACTATCAAACCCAAATCCTCATCTTCGCTTTCTTCTTCGCTCTCACTACTTTCTTCTTCACACACACTCGAAGTAGCCTTGAGTGCGATTGTCTTTTTCTTCGGCAACTCTTCTTTATGTTGCTTCATTGTGAGCTCATGCGTCATCAATGAGCCCAGTAGTTGTTCTAATCCCAAAGTGTTGAGGTCTTTGGCTTCTACGATCGCCGTGACCTTTGCTTCCCATGCTTTTAGCAAAGACCTGAGAATTTTACTCACAAGTTCCGGATTAGTATAAGATTTACCCAAACTTTTTAGACCATTAATTATATCGGTAAAGCGTGTAAACATGCATGTGATGGTTTCATTGGGTTCCATCTTAAACAACTCATATTTGTGAACTAGAATGTTCACTTTAGACTCTTTGACTTGATTTGTACCCTCGTGGGTAACTTCAAGCCTATCCCATATTTCCTTAGTGGAACTACATGTGGAGACTCTGTTAAACTCATTTACATCTAGAGCACAAAATAATGAGTTCATGGCTCTAGAATTGAGTTGAACCATCCTACTATCATTCTCATCCCAATCCTCCTCAGGTTTGGGAACTTGAATGCCATTTACCATATGTGATGGTTCTTGTGGTCCCTTGACTATAACCCTCCACAAGGCATAGTCTTGTGCTTGAATGAAGATCCTCATTCTAGTCTTCCAATAGGTATAATTTGTCCCATTGAAGAGTGGAGGTCTATTGGTTGCTTGCCCCTCAGCAGGAACATTGTTAAAGGGTGTTGCCATCTAGATCTTTGGCTAAGACGGTTAGGTCTTTCAAGAAATACACAGAGCACCCGCTCTGATACCACTTGTTGCCCAGAGATGGTCACCCAAGAGGGGGGTGAATTGGGTGTTTTAAAACTTTTTGACTAATTAAAAATAAAACACGCAAATGTAAGAACTAAAGTAAAGATAGAGGGATGAGAACAGTCAATCGCAAACACAAGGTTTTATAGTGGTTCAGAGCTTCCACTGCTCCTACATCCACTCCCCAAAGCACCTTTGGGAATTTCCACTATAATCCAAGATTACAGTCCGGTAGTTTTGCGAGTGCACTACCCAACTCGTTGTTTTACACCGGGCTAACAACAAACCCTATAACCCCCAATTTCACCTAGGCTTGGGACGCCTTTCCCTTGTTCTAAGTCCCTTGACTGGAACAAGCATAATATTGAAAGAGTTTTACAAACGATTGGAAAGCTCTAAGTAAGCAAATATAACAATGATAAACTTTAAAACTCGGAAGAATCCTTTTGCCGTTGGAAGCATGGAAAATGATGATTCTTCCGATGTGGATCGCGTAGGCTTGAGTGTGAGCTTTGAATGCCGAGCGAAAGAGAGTAGTTGAGCTTGAAATCAGTTGGGAAACTTGAAAGCACTTGATTTCTTCACTTGAATGCACTAACTCCCTTGAACCTCTTTTTCTTTCTTCTCTCTTGAATGATCTTGCTTTGGGTTGGTGAGAAGTTATTGAGAAGCACTTAAGAGCTCCCTTTTATAGCCCAAAAAGCAAATATAGCCGTTAGAGATAAAGTAAAAGAGATTTGAAATTCAAACCAAACCTGCAAAAGTTGTCAGTCGCGTCCCAGGCGCTCCGGAGACGTCTCCGCTTCAACGCGAGACGTCTCGGCTGTATAAATTTACTTTTCACTTTGTTTGGGGTCGACTCGGCACTTTACGGGGACGACTCCGATGATGAACGGTTTGAATCCTTGTTTTTCTGTTTTTCTGAGAGGGTCGCCTCGGCGCTTTACAGGGACGTCTCGGCTTGTTTGCACTTTTTGCATGGGGACGACTCCGTCGTTATAACTCCGAAAAATATGTCTTCTGGAATTCTCTGAGAGAGTCGACTCCGCTCTTTCAGGGGACGTCTCCGCTGCCTTAACTCCGAAAAAGACATCCTCTGGAAAACCCTGAGAGAGCCGACTCCGCTACATTGGGGACGACTCGGAAACTCAGCTTTTTAACTTGCGGGGACGACTCCGCGTACTGTGGGGACGGCTCGCGCGTATCACTTGAAATCTGCCTTTCTGCCGCCACTGAGAGAGTCGACTCCGCTACTGAGAGAGTCGACTCCGACCCTGCGAGACGCCTCGCCAGGTGCCGGGGACGTCTCCAAGTGTGCCAGTTCTTCCTGTTTGTGCCAGAGACGTCTCTGAGACTATCCGGAGACGTCTCGGCTGTCCCTGATCTGTTTTCTTCATCTCAAAAATTCTTCAATAAATCCTTAAAAATTATGGGAACTTGCCTAGACATTTCTTAACAATATTCTTAATAAAACACATGAATTTCTCAATTAAATTATTAAGATAAATGGAATTATACTCTAGTGTTTTGTATTCATCAAAATCCATTAGGGGGTCAACAAGTAGGAATCCTCCAATCTGGGAAGAGTTCAGGCAAGCAGTGATGGATGAGTTTTTGTCTCCGGCTGAGAGGCAGAATCGGGCTCTTCAGTTTGAGAGGCTAAAGCAGATGCCCGAAATGAGCGTATCTGAGTACGCTCGTGAGTTCACTAGATTGGGAAAGTATGCTCCTTACATCATCCCCACTGAAGCTGCCAGGATAGAAAGATTCAGGCGGGGTCTGATTTCCCCGCTTTATAATGCAGTACTGGCAGTAGAGATCCCCACCTTGTCTAGGCTGATTGATAAAGCAAAACAGTGGGAGATCAGAAACAAAGAGGAAAGGGCTGAAAGAGAACAGAGGAAAATGAGTGTGGGGAAGGAGCAATTTAGTAGAGGTAGATCTGAGGGAGTAGATCTCCCGGAGGGCCCGACGGTGCAGTCTGTACGCTCAGCTCCACCTACCCCACGTAAGAGGAAATGGAGGAAAAGAGGTCAATCACAAGATACTTTTCTACCATCAGTACCTCGTCCTCCGGTCACTATGGCCAGAACTGAATCTAAGTTCCAATCATGGCCAATGTGTGGCATATGTGGGAAGCAGCACCCTGGCAGATGCAGAATGGGTCAGGGAGTGTGCTACAGATGTGGACAGCCGGGTCATTTTGTCAGAGAATGCCCGCAGGGTGCCACCCAGCAGTTTGTGCCTTTAACATCCTACCCTTCTGTGCAGATGGACAGGCCTAGTAGTAGAGGGCCTGTAGGCAGAGGCAGAGGTCAGACACCAGCGTCACAGCAGAGTGCTGGACCATCTCAACTATCAGCTCCTATAGGTAGAGGGCAAGGAAGGGTGTTCACGGTAAATCCACAAGAGGCACAGGCATCGAATGCAGCTGTGACAGGTATGCTCCTCATTGATAAGATTAAAGCTAGAGTGTTGTTTGATTGTGGAGCTACCCATTTATTTGTGTCCCCTTATTGTGCTAAAAAGTTAGCTAAGGATAAGATATTAATGCATATCCCCTTAGCTATTAGTACACCTGTAGGGGATAGTATAGAAGCGAAGTATGTATATCCTACCTGTGTGGTAGAGATAGAAGGTAAAACAGTCTCAATTTATTTGATTCTCAATACCACACTGAGCAAAGTATGAAAAGCAAATACTCTCACTTCTTTGAGTAATTAGGTAATTTACTCTTTTAAATTCGAGGACGAATTTTATATAAGGAGGGGAGGATGTAATAACCCCAAATTTTTTTTTTTATAAAAAAAGATAGAATAGTCCTTTAAAATTGATATAAGGGGTAAAATTGGAAGGAATCAAAAGATAATGGCATAGTTGTAGATGCATTGAAGTGGTAAGGGTAAAATTGGAAAGAATCAAAAGTTAATGGCATAACGGTAGATATGTTGAAGTATTAGGGGCAAAATAGGAATTTAATAATATTAAATAAAGGGTGAATAGTATTTTGATGTGATTTAATTGGAGGGTTTGAGCTGGCTCACGGGAGTGAAACAGAGAGAAGAGGGCAAGGGTTCTCAGACGACACAGAGAGAAAGAAAAAGAGAAGAAGAAGAAGAAAAAGAAGAAGGAAGAGGGATTCGAGGTGGAAGGGAGTCCCGGTTGCACTTCCAGCTGAAGAGAAAAGTGTAGATCTCCTTCTTCTCTATGCAAGGACCTCGATTTCCAAAAAGAAAAAGGTAAATATCCATTCCTATCTAGTCTTTTGATGACATTAGGCTATACAAAGGGTAGATATAGTCTAGAGGGGTCGGATAAGGGTTGTAGAGGCGGTTAAAAGAGGAAGAATCGGATTTTTGACAAATTTTTCCGGCACTACGGAAAAACTGTGTCGAAGTCCCAACTTCGGTAAATTATTTAGGGGGTCAAACAACCTCCGATAGTAATGCATGTTACCTCTTTGGAACCCCCTATGAGTGTAGAATGTTAAGTAAAAATTTCATCAAATTTCGAGTTTGAAAAGTGGATCAAACCCAGGATGAAGTAACCGGCTGTCGGTCCGGATTACTGTTCATCCGAGTGGGAAAATAGGGGATTTCATGCCATAATAGGGTATTAAGCCCAGATTAAGCTAAGGGGACCTTGTACTCATGCAAGGGAGTTCCTAATATACATAAATGGTGAGTTAATTAATAGAAAAAAAAAGAAAGAAAAGAAAAGATTTAGGGAACGGGGGAGTTGAATCAATTAAAGTTCCCTACATTATAATTGGCACGTAGATTATGGCTCTTGATACAAGACTAAATGTATTGTAAATGCATGTCACAGTTGGGCAAGAAGCTAGGGAACAAGAGGAAGAAGTTTTCCACTGCCTGCTGTAGATTTTTGGAGGCGTATCAGGGCTGTGCCGGATTGACAGGTGAGTGGGAGTTTGTACTTTGCACCATGAGCACATTCCTTATTCATTTTCATGAATGTTGCCAAGTGTGACTTGATTCTACCTGAGCTTATTGATTAATTGTTGTAGCAGATTCCTCTATAAATCTTGATTCTCAATGCTTGGTTATTCTGTACATGCATTTGAGGGAACATTGAGAGAAATTACGAGGGGTTGATGAGTAATCAAATTGATTCCGAATTGTGAAATGATTTCTTTTGTAAATTGATTTTATTTCCTCTATTTCAAAGATTTGTAGAGCCTTTTTAGTGGTATATTGAGTTGTATTGCACTTTCTTGACCCTCACTCCCAAACCCGATGTTAGTTTATGATTGGGTCGGAGTCGAGTGAGTGGTAGTCTTGATCATACTCCTTTTTAGTAGAGTATTGGGAGGGTGCATTATGGCATTCATGCATGGCTTGGCAGTATCTGCAGGACACCTATAGTCGATGGGGTTGAACATCGACCTTTGTGCACATAGTAACCTTCTGGGTGGGCGGAGCCCAGTCCCTTCCTAGGGGGGACACGGCCCTAGGCGTAGGATCGGCCGGTCCTACGACTTATATTCTGCTTGCCGCCGGGCATAGTAAGACCCCGCGAGGTGCAGTATGGCTTTCCGCGGATGTAGAATTTCCGCGAGGTGCCGTTTAGTATATAGATGTGAGATGGATTTCTGTTCTGGATACTGGCCAGCATTTATATGATCAGTGTGGTGTCTTATCCTGCATATGCATGTGACAGTAGGGAGTTGTTGCTGGTTCGCCTGGGGCGTAAAACCCACCTCCCGATAGCTGTCTAGCATTTATGTTATCGGTATGGTGTCTTATCCTGCATATGCATGTGACAGTAGGGAGTTGTTGCTGGTTTGCCTGGGGCGTAAAACCCACCTCCCGATAGCTGTCTAGCATTTATGTTATCGGTATGGTGTCTTATCCTGCATATGCATGTGACAGTAGGGAGTTGTTGCTGGTTCGCCTGGGGCGTAAAACCCACCTCCCGACAGCTGTCTAGTGATGATTTACATATTGGTGTGGTGTCATATTCGATGTATGCATATGGCAGTAGGGAGTTGTTGCTGGTTCGCCTGGGGCGTAAAACCCACCTCCCGATAGCTGTCTTGTTGATGATTCAGCCTATTGACACCTGATTTATATGATTCAGTACTATGACCTGTTGAGCATATTCATGAGTAGCATATATGTTGACTTGATTATTCCATATATGCTTCAGATGAGTTGATATTGATTGTAGTGATATTGATGACTTACTCCATATTCTCTATGTTGAGATCATGTTCATCTTGTTATTGATCTTGAGATTTCACCTCGAGCCATGATTATATCTGGTCTCATGTGCATGGTACTCTCTACTCCACTCACTGAATATTTATATACTCACTCCCCAGTTTGGTGTTTTTGATTGCAGGGCAGGTATTGTATAGAGAGGAGCAGGATTAGTGGTTGCCTGCTAGCTGTGCCGCTCCATAGTATAATATAATATAATATAGATAGAGGTTTATACCTGTTGGTGTATTATAAACCTTCTATTGTATATAGTGCATAGTTACAGTCATAGATCCTGTTGTGGATATGGGTTTGACCATGGATGGATTAGGAAGCAGGTATATATATATATATGTGTGTAGATGAGTTATATGCCTGAGATGATGTATTGATATATATTGTTCAGGTTCATTATGTGACAGATTATGTGATTGTTGCTCTGACAGGTAGTGTTGTTGTATGTATTGAGATAATCCTGACAGGTCACTATAGAAAAAGTGATCATTTTGTGCATGTATCATGCCAAATTTTTCAAGATTTATTGATGATTGATAAGTAGTAGGGTTCTACGTGGTGGCTGGTGGCCTTATGCCTACCCGCACCCTAGGACCGTCGCGGCGGCCCGCCGGGAATGGGGCGGGGGTCGTGACAAGATGTAACAAACATAAACTTCAAAGGGGGCTTTTGTAATTTACTCTTATTTATATTAGCCTTTTTATAATATAATTCTATCAAGGTACAATTTAAGGTTACTTTAGATTAGATAATATATAATATGTGGGTTAGGGTTGAAACACTCTAGTTTTTGTTTGTGAAAATAGACAAGGCCAACAAGTTCTTTTGATCACAAATGATTAAAGTATAATAAAACTAATCTAATATTTAAAAAATATAGGAAATAATATATAGTTATTAATACAATAAACAAGCATCTAATTTTCTAGTATCATTCTTTTCATAATTAATAACCATGGGATCATCTTGAAGCTAGTATATATATTTTTAGATTGAACCAAAAATCTGTAAAATACAATTGGTGGAAGTGCGTACCTTCCTCTTGAGATGATACGTAGGAGGCTTTGCCACTATTTGTTTATTTCCACCAACTGAGGAGAGAATTGACTTTTTACAGGTATTAGACACTTGCAGATGGCCAATGCAATTAGATGCATATGACCACCATGATAAGGGATCTATAAAATGATTTGAGAGAAAATGGACGTAATAAGTTCTAATGCTAGTAAGGTAGGTCATGAGTTAGGGGTGGAGGCAGGATTTAACATCTTAGAGAGGGGGTCTAAATTAAGAAAATACAAATTTTCTTCTATTAATAGTAATTTTTCTTTCAACCTAAAGAAATTCGGTGTTTTTGATAGAAGAACAGTTTTTGACATTTTTTTTTATAGAGTAAATTACAAAAACCTTCCTGAGATTAGTGATAAATTACAATTACACCCAATAATATAAAAAACCTACACGTACCTACCTGGGTCGGGTCGGTTCGGGTCCACCACTATAATTTTTGACCCAACGGATCATTTGGATCATCGGTTTCATGTATAACCTGGATTCAATCCAAAAAATTCGGATCTGGTTTGGATCCGGGTTGGATCGGGTCTGGGTCTGTGCTTCCTTTTATTTATTGAATATCTAATTTTTCACACCATGAGCAACGTATATGTCGCTTGATGTACAATTTACAAAAATCTAGCTTTATTTTCTAGAGATTCATAAATCAAAATAGATAAATGATATCCGAGTGATTCAAAGTCCTGCAAGAACGTTGATCATAGCTTGGCGTGGAGAGTACATGGCCTCCAACGGAACGACCTCAGGCAAGGTCAATCTGGAGCCTTCACCCATGTCCACCTCTTCTTTGCCAACTCTTTTCCACTCAAAACATTGGATCAACGTCCCAAGTGCTAGCCCAACCTCTCTTATTGCAAGCCCTTCCCCAGGGCACCTCCTCCCCATTCCAAACGGGATCATCCACTTCCCTTCCCCTTTCCTATTCTCAAATCTTTCTGGCTTGAATTTTGCGGGCTCCTCCCACGTCTTGGCGTCTCTATGGATATAGTCTGCGTTCACCAGCAAGGTTGTTCGTTACGGAATACTGTAACATCGCACAGCACATTCACTGGATGATTTATGGGGCAAAAGGAGCGGGTCGACAGGGTACAAACGAAGTGTATATCTTTATTTCCATCGGCAAACTAATCTAAGAGATGTAGCAACGTTGAAACCTGTCATTGACTAATAATTCTACATCTTACAGTGACCACATCTACACCCACAGCGAGCAGCATTTCACAAGCCCAAGCTACCTGAAGCCCAAATCATCCATAAAGGGCCAATTGTCAATTATGAACCTGCAACTGAACCAAATGAACCAAATGAACTACCTAGACCATCTGCAGTATAATTGTTTTCTCTGTAGTTGATAGGACTGCAAAACAAAAAGACACACTACCTAGACATCCATGAATGATCGGTTCACTTTAACTAAGAGAATATTCCAGTAGTTCATTTGAACATTGACATGAGCCGATCCAAGACACTATGAAAATGAATTACATCACAGTCAAACGAGAAAAAAACGTAGTTCAACGTGTCAAGTGAAGTAGATAGCACATGAAACACATGGCACATGGCAGTGTTCAAAAAACGGAGTCTCTTACCCTTCAGTTCGCAAAGCCACACCCCGACGTTGTATGGACTTGATAGAAAATAGCTACAAAAAAATTTTCACTTTTTCCTTAGGTAATAGATATACAGTTAACTACGCATAAAAATTACAATATTTTTAATAATATAAATATAATAATGAAGATGATTGTCACCTGCATAAGCTAATCATCAGTACTCATAACAATAGCTGTTTTGTAATCTTCAACCATATAATTAGTTTAGGGAGGTGGGTCATCTACAAATGAAAAAAAATTATAAATTAAAAATTGAAACGCTTTGTTGGTGCATCTTCAAAATTAGAATCCCGTGCCTCAAGTCGCATAAACATATTCTTGAATTGTATAGCATCATCTATGCGTATCCTTTTCTTACTATGCATCTTTAATTGTTTCACAATTGCCATAAATGTTTTCAATCTTGGGATGATTTTACATATTTAACAGCCTCACGGATCCCATGAATAGCACCCTCCACTACCTTCAACCTGTCCTTCACAATCAAATTAAGAATATGTGCACAACAATGCACATGAAAGAACTTACCATCCAAAAGTAAATCTCTTCTAAATTATCTTTGAAGTTCCATGGCCATAGTTGTATCTGCTGAAAAATTATCTAGGGTGATTGAACCCAACCTTTTCTCGATATTTTAAAATAAATTGCAGCTAGCTATACAATCACTAATGACTAAGCCTATATGTGGTGAAGAAACCATCTTAAAATTGATAATATTCTTTTTAAGTTTTCAATCATTAGTGATGTAATGTGTAGTAAGACACATATATCCCAATATCTAATTTGATGTCGACATATCAAATGTTAAGCTAATTCTTCCATAGTTTGCCTTAAACAAACCATCAAGTCTTCTTTTTTTCTTTTCAAATGCTTTAAAGCAATTAGATGTCAATGTTGTCCTTGAAACAACACGAAATTTAGGTCTAAGGTTCATAACAAATTTTCGAAAAGAGGGTTCTCGACTGTTGTAAATGACAACTCTTGTAGAATTATCATTCCTACAAGATCCTCATGGATTCTCTTTTGATCAAATGAATAGAGAGTCTACTCATTCAATGGTAAGACCATCTTTTAAAGTCACATTACCTATTAATTGTTTTTGCTTCCTATCAAGACTTTTTTTGGACTTACAGTTCTTTATTTGTTTGTGAAAATGACTTGTCTCATATTTAGGATCGGCTGAAAAAATAAAATGGCGATAATTATATTTAGCCTTCTCGTTTTGGTTTTCTACCTCACTATAATGATTCTATATCTCTGACCTCCTTTTTTTGCTCGCTTGGAAACTTTCTGTATTAGAGGGCTCCATAGCTTCAGAACGAAGTGTACTTGAAACTTCAGCTGTGTTTTCATTGCTACCCATCATAGACATTAACTTATATCCAAAAACACTTAAGAATACATTTCGACAAGTTTTCAATTTCTAAAAAAATGTAGTATCTAGAATATTATTTTCATTTTTCAGAGCATGATAGAACTAATAGAGAACCTTTAATGATCCATAAGAACTCACAAATCAAGGATGAGAATTGTTCAGAACGTACGTTCATCTGAGAATAAACTTGTAAATGGATGCAGTGCATGGTTCAATTTTAGGAAAAATGATGTTTGGATTTTCCATAACCTAAAGTCTATCTAAACAAGCATTACAAGCTTCAGACAAATTTTCACTTCTCTGGAGCTGCATTGGTTTCTTCAAGAGCCCAAACTGATACATGAACTTCCTTGTGATAACTTCCCAGAAATTTGGACCTCAAATTAAGTGGAATGGGTTCCAGAGCCTTGAACATTACTAGAGGAAATGCCCTTGTATGAGAGCAAATAGTTCAAATACTTCAAGGCTGTATAATTCTGTAGGCAGCATTTATCTGTTGCTTGTGCCAAGATGATTTCCATATGTTCCATAAACAAAACAGAAGTGGAAGATGAATTTTGGAGGACCTCAACTCCGAAGAAATTCTTGTTCAACGGAACCAATATTACTAGAGCAGATATTCCTGATTAGTATAGATAGATGGGTATTAATCCTGAGCATCAAAAGAGTAGATCTTCCAACTCACTAAACAATATCTAAAAGCTCACCCCTCACAAATGATATATGGCAACCACTTAGATTATGAGGGATGCAACTCCGATCACAAGAAACCCATTCAAAGGCAAAAACCTTCATCTGACCATCTAGGATGAAAAGCCATGAAAACACAAAAAAAATTGAGCTATAAATCGAAGAAGGAAGCAAAGATAGATACATCGGAGGAATAAAGATCGAAATCCAATCTTAACTTTTCCACCCACCGCCAATAGCACAAACCAAAACCATCAGATCAAATAAAAATCACAAAAAGCCCGACCATTCCAAGAAGTGAAAGCAAGAAAAGTAAGCAAATCAAATCCAAATATTAAATGCAGGAAACGAAGCAAAGACCTACGAGTGATTTGATAAGGAGGAATGTAGGGGGCATTACAATTTTATAGAAGAACTGAAGAAGCTTATGACCGCCACACTGCCGGTACCCTAAGCGCCATTGCTGGAACCCTAAGCGCCACTGGCGGAGGAGCTCCGCCTTTGACCACCGCCCTCCCCCCTCTTGCTCTCTCTCTCTCTCCCACCATTCTTCTCTCTCCCTTATCCCTTGTGCCTTCTTCGTCCGTCCCTCTCCCTTGCCTCCATGGCTCCAGCTCGAACTCGAAGGCTCGAAACAGCGAAACCCTTATGATTTTCACTGTGTGTGTGTGAGAAAGAGAGCCGCTTCCGCCTTCAAGGAACTAGGAACCCTAAGACTCTTACCGTCTGGTCATGGGTCACGGGTCAACCCGACCCATTTGCAGCTTTAATCCCAGCTTGAAGTTCTTTTTTATTTTTTTAAGATGCAATTTTTTTTGGGAATAATTGAAGGTTGTTGCATGCTATAGTCAAAAACACTTATTAAATTAGTTCATGAAAATATCATCCCAATCTATGTTTTGATTCTTTTGATTGTTAATGCAATGAAAAAAGCAATAGTTGAAAAAATGATTGGTGTTTGATTTGTGAGCAAAAAAAAAAAGGAGTTTTATAACTTTACCTCTTCGATCCGTCCAACTCATCCTATCTAACCATTCCTACTATGCCTGGTAGATATGAGTATATAGTTTTCAATTGCAGGATAGGAATGAGTAATGGCTTACACAATCTATACACCTGTTGCCATCTCTAACAAAATAAACTTTTTTCTATGATTATTTTTCAGTAAGAAAAGAAGTTTGACTTCTACCTTTTTTAGCATGGAAAAAATCATGGTAATGTTTATAGGATTCCATAACTATAAACAGGGTACATAGCTAATGTAAAAACAGTTTTAAAATAAATTAAGCTATAATGATCCTTTCCATTATTTTTTTTTTATGTTACTGTTTTATTACTTATTTATGAATTTATTATGTTACATTGATATCAAACTTAGATAATTAGTACTTAGAAAAATCGAATAATGACATTGGCATGGCATATGATGTTTGAACCTAAGGTGGACTTTACCTCAAATTGACCTTATTTCCTCGTCACCCCACTTAATTCTATTGACTAAAAGTTGTTGTCCTTCTCTAGAATCTCAAATCCAGGCCCAATAAAGAAATTCCCTTCCTCCTACAAAAATTATTAAAAAAAAGAAAAAAAATTCCTTCTCGGCAGCGAAAAAAAAAAGCGGCTAGGCCCCGGGCGGCTGATCGGGAGGTCCCGGGCAGGTCGGGCAGACGCGACCGATGAGCTGTCGTTTCAATCCTACTTCGCATCTACGTACTTATTTTTGGTAAGTTTCTATCTATTTATTCAAAACCCTAACGACAACCTCCCAACCTCAAAACCCAGACTTGAAACAGGAATTCTCTCGTCTCGTCTCTCCTCCGCCGTCGCCCCGAATAATAGATTCGATTCCGAGCAAGGTCAGTCCTATCTCTCTCCCGTTCGATCAATCGTTTTGCTTCCGATGCTTTTATTCCGGATTAGATAAAAAACGAGGTTGGCGTTTTTCTATCTCTGCGTTTCTCTTGATTCTTCTTGAATTCTGTTTTAATAGATTGATTCTTTTTAAATAGTTAATTTGTAAATACTGTGTTGGTATCATTTGATGATCAGAAATCCATGGATTTTGGCTTCTAATTCGACAAAATCCAGTCTCTCTTTGGTTTGGGACTCTGTGATTTCTTTTGTCTTTCTTCTGCACCCGTCGATGCTGTCATGAGTTAGATAAGGGGTTCTTTTGATTGTAGATGAAGAAGTTTTTTTTTTGTCATCCTAAAGATTGGTTTTTTCTTGTTTTCTTTTTTCTTTTCCTTTCCATCTGATTGATCCAATTTATTACAAGAACCGGGTAGTATTTCCGATTCCGTGATCAAGTAATTGAGTCTTTCTTGCTATGTATGGGATCGATGCCCAGTTTCTGAAACTTTGGTATCAGTAAAGGGTTTAGGGATGTCGATTTGTTGTCTTAATTATTTTCTGTTCCCTAATTGGTGTCAAGTTGCTCCTAAGTTACAGTCTTTCACTAAATTGTAAATTTTTACATGGTGATATAAGTACTTAAAACATCGAAAGAGACAGACAGTTGATATTGCACTTGCAATTCTCAATGCTGGATAGATTTGAATTTTGGTTATAGTTTTTGAGAATTCATTGAAGCAAAGAGAAAATTACTTCCTGGACTACCTCTTTTTTTTCTTTTTTTCAAGGTTGATTCATATCTAAATTGAGATACATTCTTGGACTGTTAGGTTGTTATAAACTGTGAAACATGGCACAAGATAGCTGGAACAAAGAGACCGAGGAGACTGAATGCTGCACACCGGAAGGTCCGATTCTGTGTGCCAATAACTGTGGCTTTTTCGGGAGTGCAATGACCAATAATTTGTGCTCCAAGTGCTACAGAGACTTCATCATGATGCAACAGTCTGTTGCTGCTACACCTGTTATAGGAGTTGAGAAGGCAGCTCCTACTGCTTCTTCCTCTGTGCAATTGGAACCTAGTATTGAAAAGTCTGATAAGTTGGATGGAGGCAATCTCATGAATGTTTGCAAAGACCAATCAGAGGATGCTTGCAACAAGCAACCAGCAAATCGCTGCTTGCTATGCCGGAAAAAGATTGGGTTGACTGGGTTTAAATGCCGGTGTGGAGGCACATTTTGCTCAGCTCACCGGTACTCTGAGGCCCATGAATGTTCGTTTGACTACAAGAGTGCTGGTCGACAGTATATAGCCAAAGAAAATCCTGTCGTGAAGGCAGAAAAGATTCGGAAAATTTAAGTTGATGTCTGAAATTGAAATTATTAGGATCGAAGGGAGGTCACTCCTAGTTTCTGAGGCATATATGTTTGGTGTTAGTTCTCTGTTGATCCCCTAGTCAATGTTCTTTCCAACGAAGCACTAGAAGTGAAGTCCTTTTCTTATTTTTTTATTGTAATTAGTAGTGTCAATGAAATGCCTTGTAACCATTCATGTTTTGCTTATTAAGTGCTAAATACCATTCCTTTCTAATATGAGCTTTTCCCAAAGAGATTTTATTTGTGCCTGATCCATACTGGATGCTTGTAAATGACATGAGTTGTTGAGGGATGGCAAAGTGCCTCATCTGAGTGTGAGAAGGTTCATATCACGATCTTAATTTACCATACCTATGATTAAATGTCAAGCCTGTATATTGAGTTTAGCATTTGAAAGGTTCCTTGCATTTGAAATTGCAATTATATAATAATTTAATTAGCATAAAATATACTGAAATAGGTTCAAGAATACAAATTAATATAGCATAAAATTTAATTATCATATAATAATTTAATTAGCATTCTACAATTAATATAGCATGGATGATGAAGCTCCCAATACAAGATCAATAGCGTGCTGCATGTTTGCATGGGAGTGAGTCTATCTGGTAGATTCTCAAGGATCATATCCTTGAAGTCTAACAAGAGGTATGGGATCTTTAGTGGATGACCCTATACAGCTTCTCGATGTGCCTATAGTTCACAAGTTTCCATGGCAAAGGTTGTCGCATTCGAACCCGTCACATGGGTTGATTATGTGATATGGCCACATGAATTCTAGAGCGATGCTTTAGAGATCATGCAAGACCTAAGATAAAATTTTTAATAACTCTAAAAATTTAAATGAACAATTAATATTCAAAATAATCCAACTAAATAAATCCACTGTAATCCAATAACCAACTTGTTCAATTACAAAATTTTTAAATATTCATTGGTATCTAAAGATAAATTAACTAGCTAATTAGTAACTCTAATGCACGAACTTCACGCTCACCCCATCCGACTCTCTGCATCCTATGACTCTAAAAAAATAATATAATAGATAGCTATAAACTTTCCAGGATAGTAAAATTTTCTATACACCCATACCTTTATAATAATAATAAATGAGAGATTATCAAATAATTTTTATTTATATAGATTTCATGCCTGAAAATATCATAATCGTAAAATAAGCATAGCAAACATACATCTTTTAATGTAATAAATCATATCAAATAATTATCTCAAATTAGCATATATCAGATCCAATAATATTTAGGTTCTCAATTTTAGACTACGACAATCATATTTTTGGCCCATGGTGAGGCATCAACAGTACCACATTTCTAGCCTATGGCGGGGTGTCAACATTACTACATTTTTGATCTTTGGTGGGGCATCAACAAGTACTACGTTTCAAGTCCATGGCGGAGAATCAACAACGTGACTAGTCTAGAATACCACAACACATCATTCGGATATACAATTCAATTACATGCTTGCTATGTGAATACAACTTAAGATCATACTCTTTTACAAAATTCAATGCATGCATGTATCAAAGTTCAACGTTAGTAATATATGATACATTCATTCATAAAGATCGATATATATACTTAACAAATAATTATATATTAAGTAGTCATCATATATCATACCAAGCAAAACCACTGATGCACAAAATAGCTTATATATAGGTGATTAGTATCCGAAAATTCTTACCACCACATGATAACTCAACTCAATCCACACCTTGATTTAATAACTGTGGTGTCAAGACACGTGTTCAACATTCTCCTATCCAAAGGATTGTTTCTTCTATAGAATTAAATTCAATATTAAAATATCATAAAATGAAAATCAACTGCGTAGAACTCTCTATTGGGGTTCACCAGGGGGTCTGCCATTGAGTGCCTTGAATCCCTCTTCCACAAATCCTTTGACCCAATGAGAGAGAGAGAAATAGAGAGAGAAGAGAGAAAGAGAGAAGAAAGAAAAGAGAAAAAAGAGAGAATTATGAGCTCTCCATGTATAATGACCAGTTAAGCTGTGCAGGCTTAACATGAAAATAGGAGCAGTACCAAATTGCTTTCTTTGTGAAGGTCTACTTTCAGGAAGATCATGATAGTTGGAGTCCTCAGTTGCGGTTCTTGTTGCACCAAGTTGGACTAAGCTCAGCTATTCTTTTCTATGAGTTCATTTTTCTCCAGTGAAAAGCATTGATTGTACAATAAAGTTTAATTTCTTCTTTCAAAGTACAATCATTATTCTATTAATTAGATAAGAATATTACAGGTTCTATCCACTAATTTGATGATGTTGCTAATGTAGATCGAGGAATGTTCCTCTAAGCCAATGGGTAGCTATATTGATGGTATGATTCTTCTGATGCATATTATTTTCTTGTTGGTTTACGTGTAATTTGTCGTTAGCAGAATGTGGTGGAATAGTGTAGCCGGATATTCTTATTTCTCCTTTGAGGAAGAATAAAACTACGTATTATTCTATCAGAGTTTATATGCTTGATAGTTAATACCGAAGAAACAGCTGCTTATGAAAATGTTTGTAATATTCTTCGGAAAGTCCTCTCTTGATTTGGTTGGGCAATCTGCTGCTATTTATGTTTTTAACTGTTTATATGCAGGAAACAGAAGCATTATGCTTTGCAAAAAAGCAAGTTTGGAGAATATGGCATGAGATGCTGGTATTATGTTTCTAAATTACCATGTGTTATTAATTTCTTTAACAGCAGGGACATGAGATGAGTGGGAGATCCAAGGACCTGATGACTCAGTTGCAGTCTGCAAAAAATACGTTTGAAGAAGTAGAAGCAAAAAAAATCTGAAATTAATATATCAAGCAGCAAGGCATTCTTTGATTACAATTGGTGGAATCAATTTACAATTATGGATGGGGTCTAATGTTCTATAAGTCGAGCATGCTACAATAAGAAAATGCAAATGATTTTCTTTCTTAATAGTCAAAGCAGCTTGTTGAGCAAGTAAAGCACCAAATTAATAGTGTTCCAGGGAGTCCATCAAACCAAATTAATAGATGATTGGCTATCATTTCTTCCAAGGTCAGTCCACAGAAGTCTGTTCTGCTTCATGAATGTTATCATAAACGTGCTGGTTCATGCAGTTTCCTTTGATGGAAATGGATGAGGATGCCTTGGGAGAGGAATACAAAGCTCTGTTGGCTGATAACACTGGAGAAATGGAATACCAGCACTCTCTAGAGGTGTATTCTGGTTTGAACTTCTGCTGTATTGATTTGATAGTTGACCTGTTTTTATTGCTGATGTTAGTATCTTTTACTAAAGATTTTGCTTTGTATCAGTTCGTTTATGGTATTAGTAGTCTTAAATCGTCTGATCCTTTTGCAATTTCATTTTTTTGTAAACACTTTTACTATAATCAACTTCTTTATGGTATCTGTTACTGGAGATTTTCAATTAATTTCCTCCAGGGACTAGGTTTAGAGGAATAAACCTGGCTTGTCTGCTGTATGTGTGCTATTGCATTCCTCTCTTCACTTTATTTTCTCTAGCTTAGTGTTGCTGACTGTTGACCTATATTCTCTTGACTGTTCCCTATGGTCTCATAGTTTTATTATCATCATATTAAACACAATATTTGTTTTTCCATTACACATATGAAATAGAAATCAAATGCAAACGTTGGTTGCAGCTGAAGTCTTGGTTCTGCAATATTTTATCACTTACCGGACTGAGCTATTTAATTACAGTTTTCTTTTTTTTCTTTCAAACTTCTTAGTTTACTCACTTTCGGATATGACTTGGCTCTCTTATTCCACAGGAGATCTTTTCAGATTCACCTATTTTGTCTCTGAAACATTTATTTTGTCAACCGATTTCAAGATGTAGTGTTATTCGCTGCAAATCATCGAATCATGGTGATAGGAAGTTGTCATTCATTCACAGTTTATCTTTGTGGACAAGTTACACCAGTTAATTACTCTTCTCTTCCTTTTGAATTGATGGATACCTATTAACCGATCTTAGTAGGATGCTGCATAAATATCATTCTTGTTAGGTTCTTGGTTAAGTATTGATGAGCAGCCATTGTTGGATACCAGCTGTATGATCTTGGAAGGATGGTTGGTTATATATTGATCTTGTTAGGTTCTTCAGTAATTCTTGGGGGGATTAGTAGAATAGGTTGGACTATTGCATTCGCATCCTCACTTTGTTATAAAAATCACTGTACAGCCAATTTAATTGGTTGTTGCTTTTTGAAATTGCTTGTTGCTTCTCATTTACCCATTCTTGGAGTTTGATATAAGTATTTTTGACTTGGGGCTTCCTAATTTGGGATCCAGATGTCAAGGTGCGATAGAAAGTGCAGGAGCTCCTCTTAAGTGGCCATAGCGTTTTTAAGTTGCAAGATGTCTTCAATGCCTTTTCCCATTGTAGATGCTACCTCATGTTTTATATTTGCAATTCTATTTATGCATGCTAGTGTGGAGTTAAAGTTAAGGTTTGTTTATTTGGCCCATTTGTGCTCTTTGTTAAAATGGAAAACAATGGCCTGCTAAAAACTTATTTTCGTTTTTTTCCTCATGGACTACTGTTTGTTCATACTTTGGAGTTTGGAGCTGCTTTTTCTTCCCTAACTCTACTTTGTTTGTGTAGTTGAAATTAAGGCTTGTGTATTTGGTATTATCAATGTCTTTTTTTCTAGGTGTGTCACGATGGAAAAACCATGGAAGTTGATGTTGCACGTGGTACAGTAACCCATCACTACAAATAACATTTCTTATATTTTGCTTGAATGCAAGGGCTTGTGCAGGTACTTTTTCCTTTGCTTTTGACTAAAGCAATGGTTCTAACTGGAAGAAGTAACTGAGTAGTTGACTTTTATTTGCCTTTCACAACTGATATTGTTCATGATATACTTATGTAAATAAAGGATTTGTCAAAGGCTCTAGCTTTCTTTTGTTTGCCTAGAAAAACTTGATCATTATCCTCAATTCCTCATCATAATTTTATAGAGGATACTAGATTAATTAGTGGATTTAAATATGTTGCAATCATATGATTTTTAACACATCTTGATTGATTAGGTTTTACCTAATTGCTGAAATCAATAACACAACTGTCACAATTGTATCGAATGTTGATTAATGAGAAATTTGTTCCCCCTTTCTTTTTGATTTTGATCTTCTGTCCTATATGGTAAAATGCTCAGGCAATGAGAAGATGTTGTAGTCCTCAACGACGGGTTAATTCTCCTTTTGATTTTGATTCCATTCACGACCTTCCATTTTGAAAAATGTTATCTTTGTCTTGAATGGCCTTTGCGGCGTACTTCAATATAAAACATACTTATGTTCTCAATTTTACTATATACTATATGTGAATAACGATTATAATTCTCCGTGTCTTTATTTTGATCCTGTCATCTGTTGTGTTAATCATGATTTAAATCATACAGAGTCCCAGTATGGTTGAGATGTTTACTTGTATAATTAACTTCAACTCTATCTGGTGGTTATTTTAAATCTTGAGAACTGCAATTGGAAACTTAATTTGATTTATGATTTTAGATTCAACAATATTATATAAGATTCTCTAGATCATTCTTTCTTAAATACGATATTATTATGTATGAATGTCGTAGAATGTGTCAGAGCAGATTGTAATCTCATAACTAAATACGTAACTAATACTTAATTTTAATGAGGATGAGTCAAGACATGTTTAACTCGTGCCATTAATCCACTGATACTGTGTATTACGCTATTAGCACAGGCAATACTTTAGGAATTGGTGTCAAGTGTGTATTCATAACCATGAAGAGCATCAATCACTTCAAACCCTGTGCTTGTCAAGTCTCGCAATAGTTGCTTATGAAGATTATTTTAGACATTCAAATGGTAAGAGAATAGGTGATCACAAATAGATCTTCTGTAACTTGAGCGAGACATCAGCTAAAGCCAGTAACTTGCTTTTCTGGATCGTGCACAAGAAGTTACTAAATGAGTTGGTTTGAGACAAACTCACTTCTTGGTCTAGAACAATGATCAAATTATTTTTTTCTTTTTATTTATCCTATTGCTTCAAAAAGTTTGTCACTTTTTCCTGCCTGCACACTTTGTAGTGCACTTCAGCAAAAGAATGACAAATTCTAGTAGCATCTTCAAGTCTCAGTAATGCCTTAGTCCAGTTATTATAGTCCTGGCTCTTACCATTTATGGCTCCTATATGGAAAATAAAAGCCTTTAATAGGTATGCCCAGTTTTTTTTGTAGTTAATGGCCGTGACGATAGTCTTTAGGCAATTTTTCTTCCTTTCTTTCCTTCTTTTTTTTATTATTTGATTAATTGGACAAAACAAAGTTAATGAAGTTAAATGCTAATGTTAGCCAAACTGGTATTCTTTGGCACGTTGACGATGAAATGGTGGGATTATATTTCTTGCTGCCCCTCTATTTATCTACTCACGCTTCCAAGAGCATAGTAGGCCATTACTCAAATGGTGCAAGCATAACTATAGAAATACACACCTAAGAAGAAGAAGGCTTGCTCTGCCGCCATCGGGGCCGGCCACCACAGTCGCCTCTGAGTCCGACCGAGAGGGAAGAAGAAGGAGGGGTCACGGGCCCCTGTTTCACCAAACGACAAGAGAGGAGTCAGGAGAAGAAGGGAAAAGAAGAAGAAAAGAAAAAGAAAAGAAGGAAAACGAAAAAAAATAAATAAAGAGTGGGGATGATTTACGGGTATGAACCCGAACTCGGGGTGCTAGGCACTTTTGCAGAATCAGCCATAGAAGCATATTAAAATTTAAGCTTTTGTATACATATATTGTGATGAATTTTAAAAGAGAAATGTGATTTTTAGATATCAGGTTCTGCGAGAAATTTGCAAAATTAATTAGATTTATTGTGGATCGCGTTCGCAAAGTAAGTAATGTAACTTTTTTTTTAGATTTATCGGCAAGTTATAAATATTTTCTCAAGTCAAGTTATTCTTGATTTACAAATTCGATGCATGATGTTGTATGTCTATTTTTAGAATATTGTATAATTCCGATTGAACGTATTTGCTTTCATTTTGGATTATGTTTGATTGATTCGATATCATATTTTCGGTTTGGAGCCTTGAACATAATGCAAGAAAAGATAATAATAACTCATAATAGATTCGGACTCGTAGTTGGGCTATATTGAGGACCTTTGCCAATGGGGGCTAATACATTAGTACAACAAGAACATTAGTCAGTGATATGACCCTGGCACAGGAAACATGTTGTCATAGTTTCCGGCTATTGAGTTGAATATGATAAATTGAAAGATATTAAGATATGGATGATATTTGGTTTGACACTGCATGTTTTCATAACTGAAATATGAAATAGAGAGCTAATTGAACTTCGACCTGGCTATGTTGAGGACCTCGCCAATGGGAGTAGATACGTTGACAATTGACTGTCCTGAAGGATTCACCGCAAGAAGATTAGTCGGTATTGATGACTCTGCCACAGGGAACATGTGGCCATAGTTCAGAATTGACAACATAAATTAAATATGCAAAAGAATCTGGAAATCGTGAAAAGAATCTTAAAAATTTAAGAAATATTTGACTTATACCTTGGACTGCATATATATTTATTTTCTACATATTATTGCCGATTTATCTCGCTAAAGTGTTCATTATTTACTAGGCTGTTTAGCTCATTATACAATTTCTTGTTGTTTTACAAATTTTCGAGAACTAGTCTATTGAGGTTCCAAAATGGAAGAGCGACTAGAAGGATTGTGGCGCAAGCTATCTTAGATTAGGGTTATTTAAGTTGAACTGTTATCTTGGACATTCATTAAGATTGTTAGACATTGCAAGGTTTTGTTATTTTAAGAACTAAGTTTTGCATATTGGTAAATTATTGTTTCGCTGTGTATTTAGAACTGTGAGACTTTATAACTTGAGTTAGTCAATAGAATAAGATTGCATTTATTTAGTTGAATTATTTTGGATTTATATAATTGAGATGTTGGTTAAGATGCCTTGCATGCTCGTGGGGAGAGTTTTCTATGGGTGTGCGGCGGTTGTCGCGTTCCCCCGGCTCGCGATTTTGGGCCGGGGGCATGACAACTTAAGTGGTAGTATCAGAGCTTAGGTTTAAGATTACTAGGGAATAATGATTAGTTATATTAGAGTTTAGCTTTTAGGATTCTTTGGATTCGTCGAAAAGTTTGAGAGATGGGGCAAGAAGACAAATATCTTTGTTTACTTTTGTTAGTGGTAAATTTGTGTTATCTTATCTGAATTTTGTGATGCTGAAATCAGAATGCTAGCTGTGTTTATAGCCAAAGTATGAATAGGCTATTTTGAGAGTTTTCTTGGTGGAGTAATTTGTATTCCAAGGTATGATTAATTGGATTTTGACTAAGTTAAGTGAAAGAGTATTAGTTATGGAATATTATCGTGCAATGTAGGTATTTTGGAAGTTCAGATTGATATGGGGTACTATGATGTTACTTCTAGCTTGAAGTTAATTAATTCAATGACAAGTTAAGGCTCACATATGAAATGTTGTTTAAGGCTTGGGCTATATATATATATATATATATATATTTGATGATATTCTTTGAAATATTCTTTCGAGGATTGAAAACTATATGTGGATCATGTATGTAGATGGAAAATATATTTGGGATGAAATTCTAGAATTATTCTTTGGCTTTACCTCGAATTTGAAATTTTAGATCTTTTCAAATTACAATGCAAATTGGGATTTTGAATGGAAGTGATTTAGTAAATTATGAGAATATTGGTTGTTTAAATTATTTTAAGATGGTCAACGATACTAACTCTGTGATTGAGAAATATTTTCTGATGGGTTTTCTTGTTGAGGAGAATTTCGTTGTCAATGAAAAGGATAGTGTTTTTGATTTTGACTGATACGGATATTATCGTATTATTAGTAGGTTCTTCTATTTGCTATGAAAAAAAGAGAGAGAGAAATTTGGCATCCCAAGTCTAGGATTAATAGTTTCTGCATTAGCTGATCTTGGATTTAGAATGTTTTAGCATAGATCTCTTTTCTCTTAAATTTGTAGCTTATGCTTTTGAAAGAATTAAGGAATAATTATCAATCTTGAAGAAATAATTTTATTGGAGATTAGAAAGTATTCATCCCGGTGGAATTATTAATAATTTATATTATTATCTTTGGTTCCAAATAATAGATCTTGTTCATGTCTATCGGAGACTATGTGATGTATATGAAACTTCAATTCAATGTTTGGATTTAAGCCGATCTAGGGTCTTTTGTCAATATTGTTGCGGTTGCTGATCAAATCTAGATTTGCATAAAGAATTTGAATTTTAGAAGCTTACATGGTTATGATGAAAGATTTTTAATAAATGCTAAAGATCTCGATGAAGAAAACTTTAGGAGAGATGGTTGAGTCGGTTTTATTCATTCATATTGATTTAACGCTTCTAATTTGGAAGAGCATTGAGAGAATTCTTCGGGTTGATTTTACTTGTAGTTTGACTTAGAATCCACTAGCTGAACTAATAAGAGAATTAAGATTCAATCAATCTTGAATCATAGTAACTAGCCTATATGATGGTTTGAATGCATCAATTGACTCGAGGGTGAATCTAGACGGATGTGCTCGAGGTAAATTAGGGGACGAGAATCAAAGATTTCTTTTTAGGCTTTACATGGAAATTGAAATTTTGGATCTCTTTAGTTCATAATACAAAGCAGTATTTTGATCAAAAATTATTAGTGAATCCAAAGAATTTTGGTGGTTTGAATCAGAGTGCACAGTGAAAGCGTAGTGGTCTGAATTATTTTTTTTTAAATTGGTCAGAAGTATTATTTTTTTGATTCGGCAAGTTTTAAAAACAAAAGAATTGATCTATTTTCTTGTGTAGTAAGATTTTTTTGATAAACAAAAAGCAAATGTTTTGATTCTTGGATATCGCTGCACTATTTTAGGTTCTCCAATTTTATGTCATGCTAAAGAAATTCTTAGCATCTTGAGACTAGAATTAATGGGCTATCAATTTTGACCTTCGGTCTCGAATATTTTGGTGTAGACCTCTTTTCTTTTGAATTTGAAGCTTGAACTTCTTCAATTAATATCAACCCTCTATCTGATTGAAAGAAATCAAGGTTATCCATTGATTTTGATGAATATTTTATAAGGAGTGGATTAGAATTGTTTATGATCTAATCTTGTGATAGATCGATTAATCAAGAGCAGTTGATATTTTGACAAAAAAAAATTTTGATGTTCTTATTCAAACTTAAGACGTTGATTTTATTTATGAGAGAGAGAAGTTTGACTTACATCATCTACAAAAAGAACTAAATTTGGAGGTATTGGACCTTATTCTTATGATAAGATGAAGTTGTATTGATAAGTAGAATTATTGAAAGATTTGAGTTAGTCTTCTAGTAGAGAAGAATGTTGTTGGTTCTATGAATAATTTGGAGGTAGCTATGTAATTTTCATCACTAGGTTTTTCTATTGTTGACAATTTTTGGGAGAATCTTGGGCATCTTAAATTTAGTGTTAACGGATTGATGGTTACTTGATTGGACTTAGACCTGAAATGTTTTAACATGGATCTCCTATTCCTAATTTTGACATTGTTAATCTGGCTATTTGAAAGGGGCTTGAGGCTTTCCTAAGACAAAGATTAATCATTATATTATGGGAAAAAAACGAGGAGCATTTGATACTAAAGCTTTCTCCTACTTATATTTAACCGATTAAATTTCTATGTGGAATTAATCAAGAGAAATTAATTTCTTGGAGAAAAGAATTATGGCATTTTAATCCAAGGCTGGAAGGTTAGTCTTATTTTGAAAGAGATCAAAAAAACTTGCTATGAATCATAGATGGAAAGGATTAAGTTTTGAGATGCCATGATTTTGCTAAAATCTTGTGAGGTTGCATTTCGAGATGGAGATTATTTAGAAGCTCGGGAATGATATGATATTTCCAAACTTTCAAAATTTGAAGCCTTAAGTGAGTTAATTTCGGGGATAAAATTTTTTTTAGGAGGGGGGAATGTGAGACTTTGGACCTGGGCCCGGTCCACTTGACCGGCCTAGTCCCAAGTTTCAGCCTCACGTGCAACGGGATGGAATGATCCATCTCGAAGAAGAAGGAGCCGCTGTTTTAGGGCTTCTTCTCCTTCTCCTTTGTGGTATCAGGAAGAGCCGCCACACCCAAGAAGAGGGAGGGGGGGTTCTTCTTCATGTTGCCGCTCGAGAGAGAGAGAGAGAGGGCCGTTGGGTCGGTCTTGTTTAGTACGGGTAGCCTTCTTCTTCCTTTGCCGTCGGAGAGGAAGAGAGGTGTCGGATCTTTGTCAGAGCGGAGGTAAGAGTCTCTAGCTTTCCTTTCCTCTTCTCTCAGTGCTTCGCCATGAGGTGTTGTGGTTTGGAGTCGGCCAAGCGCCGGATTTGGGTCCAAAACGGGGTGCTCTGCTTCGGCCTGTGTGCTCTAGCTGCCGGCGTGTTCGCCGCCGCCAGCCGCCGGGGGTGGTCGGGCTTGCTCCGCTACCTCCTGCCGTCGTCGGGGCCGGCCACCACGGTCGCCCTTGAGTCCGACCGAGAGGGGTGAAGAAGAAGAAGAAGGGGGGTCATGGGCCCCCTGTTTCGCCAAAGGAGAAGAGAGGAGTCGGGAGAGGAAGGGAAAAGAAAAAGAAAAGAAAAACAAGAAAAAGAAAAGAAGGAACAAGAAAAAAATAATAAATAAATAAAGAGAGGGGACGGTTTACGGGTATGAACCGAACTCGGGGTGCTAGGCACTTCTGCAGGGTCAACCATGGGAGGATATTAAAATTTAAGATTTTGTATACATATATTGTGATGAATTTTTAAAGAAGAATGTGATTTTTGGATATTAGGTTTTGCGAGGAATTTGCGGAATTAATTGGATTTGTTGTGGATCACGTTCTCAAAGTAAGTAATGTAATCTTTTTCAAGATTTATTGGCAAGTTATAAATATTTTCTTGAGTCGAGTTATTCTTGATTTACAAATTCGATGCATGGTGTTATATGTCTATTTTTAGAATATTGTATAATTTCGATTGAATGTATTTGCTTTCGTTTTGGATTATGTTTGATTGATTCGATATCATATTTTCGGTTTAGAACCTTGAACGTAATGCAAGAAAAGATAATAATAACTCGTAATAGATTCGGACTCGCAGTCGGGCTATGCTGAGGACCCTGCCAATGGGGGCTAATACATTGGTATCGCAAGATTAGTCGGTGATATGACCCTACCACAGAAAACATGTGGTCTTAGTTCCTGGCTGTTGAGTTGAATATAATAAATTGAAAGAAATTAAGATATGAATGATATTTGGTTTAATACTGCATGTTTTCATAACTGAAATATGAAATAGAGAACTAATTGAACTTCGACCTGGCTATGTTGAGGATCCCGCCAATGGGGACAGATACGTTGACAATTGACTGTCCTGAAGGACTCACCGCAAGAAGATTAGTCGGTGTTGATGACCCTACCACTGGAAATATATGGTCATAGTCCAAGATAGACAACATGAATCGAATATGCGAAATAATCTCGAAACCGTGAAAAAAATCTTAAAAATTTAAGAAATATTTGACTTGTACCTTGGAACTGCATATATATTTATTTTCTACATATTATTGACTGATTTATCTAGCTAGAGTGTTCATTACTTACTGGGCTGTTTTGCTCATTATACAATTTCTTGTTATTTTACAGATTTCGAGAACTAGTCTATTGAGGTTCCAAAATGGGAGAGCGACTAGAAGGATTGTGGCACAAGCTATCTTAGATTAGGGTTATTTAAGTTGAACTGTTATCTTGGACATTCATTAAGATTGTTGGACATTGCAAGGTTTTGTTATTTTAAGAACTAAGTTTTGCATGTTGGTAAATTATTGTTCCACTGCGTATTTAGAACTGTGAGACTTTATGACTTGAGTTAGTCAATGGAATAAGATTGCATTTATTTAGCTGAATTATTTTGGATTTATATAATTGAGATGTTGGTTAAGATGCTTTGCATGCTCGTGGGAAGAGTTTCCTATGGGTGTACAGCGGTTGGCGCATTCCCCTGGCTCGCGATTTCGGGCCGGGGGCATGACAATATTAATATTTGGATAGGTTGACTACTCTTTTATTTAGGGATAATTCCAACAAGTTAACTTCTATTGCATATGACTCTTCTTTATTTGGACTCTATTTGCATATGAACACTTGTTTGATCAATTTTATAAGCAATACATAATAGTGATAATTATTTTAGGATACAGTCATATCCAATGGTATTCATAGTCCATGGTTCCTTGCTCAACCGCCTTTTGTAAAAGAAACAACCATACATAATCATATGTATTTTATACGACTCACTGTATGGGTCCAGTTCGTATCTTTAGACATGACTTTCAAAAATTTTATATTTAGTTAAATAGTTAGCTATCATTTTACTTTTGGATCCGTTTAGCATATCTTCAGACATGTTTTTTAAAAATTTTATATTTATAATTTCACAACCATAATTTGATCAAGGTTTGAAAGATAAAAATTGATGAATCGAATTTGAATTGATTTTAATGATTAGGTAGATAATTTTTAAGTTTTGCATAGATTGATGGTGTACAGCATAGTCATATTTAGTTCGATCTTACTGATTTTACTGATTTATATGCAGAGCATATAAAGTCATATTTTAAGACGCAGAGCATATAATATTGACGTTTCTTTGGGTTAAACCTTCAGTTTTTGGCAACTCTTTTCCAAAATGCGCAAATCATACAATTGTTTGAAACCTGATCAACATATTTTAGAGAGTCTATTTTAGGACATATTAATCGTCACCACTACAGCGTTGATCAACCTAGAATTTTCAAAGAAAATGTTCATGCTTGATGAAAATCAGGCTTAAATAAGCTAATATTCAAAACTTTATATGGCTCCTAAATAAAAATCCCTAAAGAAAAGTTTAATTTTTAAGTAGTCCATCCCTATCACAAAGTTTCACATAGCTGGCTTCACAATATTTGTAATCATGCTTTAAACTTCCGTAAATTTGTAAAACTTAATGGATTGGATTTAGTATGGGTTCACTTTGATGGCAGTTCAAACACAGAGCAAAAAATATATGAAATATATATACCTTCTCGGATTCAGCTAGCTCTTACTTGACTTAACGACTAATCATCTTCTTCCCATTCTAATGATTAGGAAGGAAGGGGATGAAGTGGTGGCATGGATAAGCTTCAAATCAATCCAACTACTAGTTGCTGCCATTGCTCGATGACCATCTGTTAAAAGTCTGTAAGTATCTTAATGGCTACTTGTTAGCTAGTTTGGAGACTCTTAGTGAAGAACCAAGCTTTCTTCTTTTTTCTCTATAAGAATAATTTCAAAGCCAATATTGACCTACAGTCTGCATACCTGCTTCCACCAACCACAATTGCCAACCCATCCAGCAATTATAAGGTCAGTTTGAAAGCTAAAAAAAATTCATTTTCTCTTCTATTCTTGTTTAATAAATTAACTATCTCAAAGTTTTATTCAATAGAACAATGATTAACATGGATTGAATTTGGGAATTCAAACCTATTATTATTTGGAAAAGATGATTCCATCCAAATATGGATTTAACAAAGCAGATAGATTTATCTACCATTATAAAATAATGATTTTATTAATCCTAAAATAATAGAGAAAGCTTGGTAGCTTTCTTCTTTTTCTGTATTAGATCAATTTTAAATACGAGTTGACCTACTGGCTGCATACCTGTTGCAGCCAACCACAATTGTTTTGATAATTAGTTGTCAACCCGTCCAACAACTACAAAGCTAGTTTGAAAGCTAAAAAATTTTCATCTTCTCTTCTCTTCTTGTTTAATAAATTAATCATCTCAAAGTTTGATTCAATCTAACAATGATTAACACGGATTGAATCTAGGAATTCAAACCTATTATTATCTGGAAAAGATGATTCCATCCAAATGTGGATTTAACAAAGAAGACAATTTTATCTACATTATAAAATAAGGCTATATTAATCCTAAAATAATAGAGAAAGCATGATAGATCTTTAATAACCCAAAAAAGATTATTTACTCAATTGATTAGTGAAAATTAACTCGAATTGTAAGATCATATATTAACATGGATTTGATCATGAAGAGAAGAGAGGATTTGAACCTTCACAAAATTAGGATAATTATTTTAATCCAAAATTAGAAAATAAACTCTTTAGGCCCATGCATTACCATGAACTAATCTTCTCTTGATTCCACAAATTTGAAAAATTGTGTTGCCAAAATTGATCACAATAATACATAGGACAATGAGATAAGTTTTATTATGGCATACCTATTAGTCGCTAATTGATCTTATTGATGCTGAATCTTTCAAGAAAACAATGGCCAAGCCCTTCTATTCCCTCAAACTTCTAACTTGATTTAGACTAATTTTAGGATTTTGCAATTATGAGAAGAGGGGGGACCTAAACCTAGTATAGGATTCTAATTGTATTATTAACTATATTTTAGGCTTAAATTTCTATAATGGTTGGTTAGACTTATGGGTCTTAATAAGTCAATATTTCTTAATAAACCTAGCTTAATTTGCTATACCTTATAAATGCACCCTACAATCCAAGTTTTATAAAATATGAGTTGTTGCTACGAGGGATTACAATGGGTTGAGTATACTATTAGCCATACCTACCTCACACTTGCCTTGGAATGGGGCGGTGTGAGTAGAGTTAGATAGGATAGGTTGAATGGATCAGATCAAATAAAGCAATAAAATATTTTTTTCATACAAATCAAGCAAATAATAAAGAATACTAAAATAAATCTTAGTACCTTCCATAATATTAAATAAAATAAGAGTCGAAGACGTAGAACGTAACAAACCAAAATTTTAATATCATAATAAAAGAATAGTGATTTTTAAGAAGTCAAAAATTTCCCAAGCTAAGAAATGTAATCGACTAAAGAAATGAACAACTAAGCATATGGCATGTAACCTTTTCCATGCTCAATCTTTGTCATAAGTAGAATGACTAGGGCAAAGGATGGAAAGAAAATTTGTGAAGAGGTATATATATCTAGGTCAGGTTCCAAGCAGATTTTACAATTACTCATACTAGGTCTGTATCCGCTACGGGTCGAGTAAAACTCGCTCTATTAGGATCAGGTCGGATTAGGTATACAATAAGGTAGACTAAATTTTTACGTCTATATGCCAATCACATAGAGTAACATTTGCAATACTTGAATGTTGTGTAGGTTTTGGAGCTGTCTTGCATGTGTTAAAATTTAGATATTATGAGAAAGGTAGGAAGAATATAGAGGAATAAAAACCAAGGACTTCTCTTTAGTTCTCTTTCATCACCCCATTCGGTGCAAGTTTGGGGGAGATAAGAGGCAAAGCAATGCCTTGAGGATAGGAGGAAAGCAAGCACATAGCTAGTAATTCATAAAGGTCCTATACTTTGGGGCTCAACAATTTTCCAAACTTTTGAGTCGTAGCTCTAGATTCGGATGGCTTCATAAATTTTTAAATCTTTTTTCTTTTAATACCTTCATTGTTATGATATATTAAGAACCTTTTCTACTGCATTCCACAAAAAAAAGAATATTTTGATTGCTACATTATTGTGTTGTAGATCTTTTTTTCTTTGCAAAGCCCCAAAATAGCTATTGTCTTTTATTGCAAATTCTCAGAGTGATGCCTCAAAGTAAATACAAATAGATATTGATATAAAATGCAAAGTATAAAATAGTAAGAGGTATTAAAAGCTTAATATTAGGCAGCTAGAAAATTGATGCTCATAGGTATTTGCAATTTTTTTATTATCAATCTTTCCTCTCTCTCTCTCTCTCACCCTCCTAGTTGAAGGCTTTGATTGAAAGAACAAGGCCCCCACCAACTCCTTCAATCAAGTTGATAACTAACTTTCTTAATGTTTTGGCATATAAGAGGAGACTATATTTTCTTATATGAATGCCAATAATCATGCTTTAAAAGATTACAAGTGGTATTTAGTTATTTAAGGGCCTTTCACATTGGAGATTCCCTTTTTAAAATAAAAGGATAGGAGAAATCTTGGCCAAAATCTGGATGAGAATTGGACTGAACCCCTTCTCTAAGTTGATTTTATTAAGTAGACTTATTATGGTTGTATGTTCAATCTACCAAATATTATCTAACATGACAAAATTCTTATGGCCAAATTGGATTCTCTCTTGATATGTTCCTCAAAAAATCTGATTCAAGTTGATTTCCCCCAATTGACGAAGAGATCTTCATAGACTTGAGCACAATTTTGCAAAAAAAAATCCATTTGTTTCTCGAGAAGACAAGGCAAACATGCTCAATATCATTTGCTTCAAAAGTTGCTTGAACTTCTTATTGCATGAAGAAAACCTCCCCTTTGATTGGTCTTTATCATGACTCCTAAATTGTCTTAAAATTACCAATAATAAGATAAATGCATTTTGACTCTATGTTTTTAGCATTAGCTTTGACCATTATCATCATTTCATCCAAATATTCTTGATCTAGACTTCAATTGTCATGACTTGGATTGCTTGAAAAAGATCTTTTAAAATTGGATCAAATTGAAGTGATTTGATTTCCTACTATGGATCTTTTAAAGAAATAGCTTAGCAAAGCTTTCTTTTTGTTGTTTCTCTTAGTGGTTGAGCTATAGATGTGGAGTGAGTACTATTGGTTATCCTTCCACTTCACCAATATTGAATCCTATTTACTTAGTCATAGTAGAAGTCTTTTGGTTAGATAGTAATATTCATCTAATATGAGATAAAAATGAATATAATAAAATCAAGAGAAAAGTTTGGAACCAATGTTGAAAAATCTAATCTTAACATTTTTCATGAAATAACATGAAAAATCTATTTCTATGAAGATCAAATTTAATCAATGAAAATAAATAAACAAAATTAGAGAACGAAAGAAGGATGGTTTTTGGTCAAGATGTGATTAGATGATGCCTACATCTTGGTTATATCACTTGTGTGAGTATAGTAGTGAAGTCTTTTCCTAGATATAATAACTTTAATAGCTAAAATCCTTCCATTACATGATTGATCATGCACACAAACTTGTCGATCTTAATCATTCAATTTGTTAAGAATGACAAAAATGATACAAGAGTATCATTCGCAAGTTGGGGTTTCTTACTCAAAGCATAAAAAAATAATATGTTTTCATGGGATAATCAAATCTCTCAATATGGATTTTCAAAATAAGCATCCAATTATTTGTTATCAAAGAGAGTAACTCCTTGATAAGAAAAAAAAGGGCTGCAACTCTTTCCATTAGACAACCAACATCTAGAAATAAATAAAAATATTAAAAAAATAAAAATAGAAAGGTACTACAAATTGAAGTGCAAAAAAACATTAAAACAGAAATGAGATAAAGGATAAATAAAATATCTATCAAATTCAAAATACATGCATGTGTAGGGTTGGATCAAATTTGGGGTAGGCTAAAAATCCTAAACTCATATTTGACCCATTTCGAATCAGACTTAGGAAAGTAAATCCATAGGGACTTATATCCAACATGCAAACTCATTCATATGATTTCACCTATTCAATTATATATTTCTAAAAGTAAAAACAACCAAGGATTGGAATAGGGGATTGAGCATCCAAATAATACACGTGCGTGTATAAAAGAGATATACGTAAACTTGAAGTAAAAAATCCTAAAATCATATTTGACCCGTTTAGAAACTTAGGAAAGTAAATTCATATAGACTTATATCCAATATGCAAACTCATTTATATGATTTCACCTATTCAATAGACAAGGATCAGGAATAGAGGATCATAGATTGAGCATCCAAATAATACACATGTGTATTATATATATATATATATATATATATATATATATATATATATATATATATATATATATATATATATATGAAATTAAAGTAAAAAAATCATGATAAAAACTTAAACACTCTTGCACCATGGATTGAATCCTTTGTTAGAGAGAGAGGCGAGTACTACATGAGCTCGTTCCGTAACGAGCCTTGTCTACGAAGAGCAGAGCGACCTCATCTTGCTTGCTTCTGGCAAAGCTTAACGCTTCTAGCAATAGATAAGAAGCATTCTGGTATGGCACGCCCGCGCGTCTCGTGACTGTAATGGTTGGGGTTGGCTCTGCTCGCCGGTTGTGCTGCGTGAGCCTCCAGATGCCTCCAAGCAAGCGAAGTTCAAGTTCGAAAAAAATCCGTTCGAGAAAGAAGAAGATCAATTTAGGGTCGAACCACCCAACTTTTTTTATTATTCTTTATTTTTTACCAATCATTAATTGTATGACTTCTCTATTCATTTTGAATTTATGTTACCACTAATCTAGAAGTTTTAGAATTTTATGCACTATCTGTGATCCATAGCATTCAATAGGCTAAACCCAAAACTAACATATTATAATTGAGTTTGTGTCAACCAACCTAAGTCCAATTCAGTTTTCAAAAACTTGCATCTAAGCATGTTTATTTTGGATAGGTTAGAAAATGATCAACAAGCTTGCATTAAAAATAACCATTTTGAGTAGATAGTATGGTATAGCGTGACCCGTTTAATTGATAAAGTTATTGAAAGTTGATAGCAATAACCTGATCTCTGTCCTGATTCCATCATTATAAAGTTTATTGTCTTAATTAATTAGGCGTGATCTGAAAAATCCTCTCTTACTCTTTAAACAAGAAAGTTTAGATGGTTTATTAGTAAAACTTAAAAAATTAGGAGGAGCTGGATATTTAGCATCGATTTTGGTTGTTGCCAGGTGGCTAGATATATTTTACAAAATTATTCACCCTCCGTTGCCCCGGTGTGCCCTCAAAATCTTAGGAAGCTACAAGTATCATGTTCCCCAAACGACAGGACCTTATCTCTAGATATTCCGAGGAAAACAAAAAAATGGAAGCGAGCTCCGCCGTTTTCTTCTTCTCCGTAAAACCCCTTCTCCCTTTCAACCTCTGCAGCTCTTCTCCCTCCTCCTCCTCTTCCTCTTCTTCTCCGAGACATCTCCTCGTCGTAAACTTCAAGCCAAGAACTATAAAATCCCTGATGTTTCCTCCGTCTTCTCGAGGTTCTCTTTCCCTTTCGCCACCCTTCGCCGTTGCTGAAGCCTTAGAGCAAGTAGCAGACACTTCGGATTCTCCGAGAGGGGCGTCGCACAAAATCGACAAGAACGGGAGATTTTGCAGCCCGAGAGCTGCACGAGAGCTTGCTCTGTGAGTTTGTGCACTTGTTTTGGCTCAAAGTTAGAGTCTTTGGGAGTTTGGTTGCTTGTCAGGTTTCTAATTGGAAGAATTTTATTATTATTATTTTTTTGGACTGAGTTAGGTCAAAAAATATTTTGAACACGAACCATGAGGGATGTTAGTTTTTCCATAATTAAACACATGAAAAGAGTCATATTTTAGAGCGATGAAGAGAATACCGACCGAGTAACATGGAATGCATTATGAAACCCAATTTCATACTTGGTGATGCTTGGTATACTTAAAAGCCCACCGCGGGACACCAGAAACAGGCCCCACTGCCTATAAATTGGATCAAGAGCCCTCCGACAAACCGAGTCCCAGCGCCAACGCTTGTTAGGGTTTTCTCGGTCTCCGCGGCTCCTCGCCCTTCAGCTTGTTTGGGCGAGAAGCCCTTTTTACAATTCTTCCATGTTCCCTGATTTTTTTGATTTGATCTCTATTCTCTCCTTTCCTCCTGTTGGAAGATCTTATGCTAATTTCTTAGATTACAGGGTCATACATCGCTTCTCTGATATTTGCTAAGCTTTTCTATGGTTTCTGTTAGTGAATGATGTTGTTTTCATCCATTGTTTATTTTAGCTGTGTTTAAGGATGGCCTAATATTGCAATTGTTTGCTGTTGGATTTTGGGTGCAGCAAGGAATCTATCGTTAGGCCAAATGTTTCTCCTTCCTTTAGCTCCGAATCATCCTTTCTAGGGTTTTTCGGTGACAAGGTAGGTAAATTGCTTCAATTTCTTTTCCAGTTTTATCGATATATTTCAACAATTTCTTCGATTACTTTTGCGTTCTTTTTTTCTTTTCCTTTCTGTTTGTTGTGATTTGGTTTATGTATTCTATAGGCGTGATGTTGGATGATGAAGAAAATCATTCGGATTCCCATTGATTTCCGTAAGATGATATTATTAACCAGCTACTTCTGAAACATTATGCCAACTCACTTCCATTACGAAGATAACGCTTCGTCAAAGTAAAGTTTGGTTTTTGATTTTCTTTGGTTATTCCTCTCATGCTCGTTATCGACTTCGTTTTAAATTTCTACATGCTTGTCTTTCTTTTCTATTTTGGTAGCATATGGTTCGAATTCCACTCTATTGAAAATTTTAATGAGCCTGTGATGTGAGAAAAATATATTTGCTACTCTTGATGGGGAAACCCATCTGATGACAATCTACCACCAAGATCTCTGAGGCTCTAGTTTCCACTACCCTATTCAAGTCTTCTTTTTTCTGTTAAAAATCTCCTTTTTTATTTAATTTCTGTATGTTTAAGATTTAAACTATGGTCGCATAGTATAAATGTCATCAGGTCTCAAAAAACACTCGCATAGTTTAGATACTTTCATGAGCCTGTGATGATAGAAAAATATTTGTTGCTCTTGATGGGTGACCCATCTGATGATCATCAACTACCAAGATCTCTGAGGTTCTGTTTCTTCTTTTTTCTGTTTAAAATCTCATTTTCTATTTAAATCTTGTTTGTGTAAAAATTTAAATTTTGTGACCATTTCATACTAGGATTTTAGAATACATGCTTGTTGGATTTAAATAGTTAGCTATCATTTTACATCTGGATCTGTATAACATATTTTTAGACATGTCTTTTAAAAATTTTATATTTATAATTTCACAACCATAAGTTGATCAAGGTTTGAAAGATGAAAATTGATTAGTCGAATTTGAATTGATTTTACTGATTAGGCTGATAATTTTTAAATTTTTCACAGGTTGATGGTGCTAGTTAAGAATGTGGCACTTGCGGTGGATATATTCTTTATTTTCTAACAAAAATAAAATTTTTGGGGAAAGCGGTTGATTCTTTGAATTTGTTGTTACAACCACTCTGTCATCTTATCTACACTCAACTTATAATGTTTGGAGAAATTAAATTGATTGAGGAATGAGACTGAACTTACTTCAGCATGCCATGCATTAGATATTGGATTATATGTTGAATGCTGCGGAATCTAACATTATCCTTCTATATATCTCTTCTAGTCAAAATTGGTCATAACTCATTTGAGTTTTTGTTCAAGTCATTTTTTTTATAATTTAGTTCAATCTTAACATAGTCATATTTTAAGATGCAGAGCATAAAATGTTGACATTTGTATGGATTAAACCTTCTGTTTTTGGTAACTCTTTTCCAAAATGTGCAAATCCTACAATTGTTTGAAATATGATCAAACTCTTTCGACCCATCTCCCATCCATCTTATCTTGTCAGATTGGAGTAACCCACTAGTTTTTGCTTGTGATGACCATCTAAATGGTAAAATAATCTTTAATATGAATGGTTTGAAGTTTAGCACCATGTCGTGAAACATAATCTAGAGTTTTACATGAAAAATTGTAATGATTTAAATTGCAATGACAGTCCTTTATCCAATTTATACCTATGATGCCTGTCTAACTTGATGATCCCGATGGCTGATTTGAACTTTCTTTTTGCTAACCCTTTATTTGGATGCTGCAATATAAATCCATTGGAATCTATCCCATTTGTCTTGTCATCCACAGGTAGTCAGTTTTGATTTAAACTCAAAATGTTGCAAAATCTATTCAACCAACCAACCCAGATGGTACAACCATCTTGTTATTTTAAAAAAAATTGGGGGCAAATTTTTGTTATTTGTTAGCTGTTTGCTGATATTATACTTTGGAAGGTAAAAATTATAGTCTTTATTGCATGCGCTAGAATGGTTGTTGATGCTGCCAATCTTTGAGGCGCATTCCTATGGGCTCAATTTTCGAAATCAGCACACAATGAATGTAACCAATGGTAATGCACCTGGGTGAGTGGTGGCATGTAATGAATATTACGGTTTCATAGTCTGGCTTGGACTATAGACAATTTGGCTCAAGCCAATAAACTATTAATGTTAGTTTTTTGTAGAAGAAAATTTTAGAGACATTCACTTTTTTAGAGAGTTGTATATTGATTTTTTCTTTTTGATACATTGTTGTTTTTTGATAATTTATTAAGATTAAGCTCAGTCCCATGGCATCTCATGGCTATACTCCTTCTTGGATAAACGTTATATCAGTTAAGCCTAGATTAGTCCAATAAACTTGTTCCCTTATCATGAAGCTTAGACTAATTGAGAGCCCATTTGATATTGTTTTCATTTTTTATTTCTATTTTCAAAATCCCAAGAAGAAAGCACAATAGACAAACAACCTGCATGATAGAAACCATTTTGCATTTTCAAATTTGTTTGATCAAAACTTTCTCAGACTTTGGAAACATAAACTTATTGCGTTCGAAAATAAATGAAAACATAATGAACGTATAGTTTTGAGTCTCATGGGAATGCTGTCAGCCACATCAAGCTCCATGCTACTTTTTGCTAATTTGTGGATAAAGAAAGTCACAAAAATGATAATAGTATCAAACAGATCCATAGTGTTTAAGCTAGTATAGCATTTAGGTTTGGTAACCATGACTTGCTTTCTTTGATAATTGCTATGCGTACTCTAGAGTTGTATTCTAGAGTTTTTATGTTATTGGCTGATGAATTGTCTTGCTTTTCAAGGCTTAGTTACCAACCTTCCATTCAATAGTTGATCATAAAATCTAGCTTGCAGGTTTTCAATAGACTTGCAAGGGCGCTCTGGTGGCGAACCTCCGGAGGAGGAGGAGGTGGAGAACCTTCGGAGGCACTTCGCGATGGTCCTCAAATTGTCGGAGGACTAATCAAAGCCGGTAGGCAGCCTTGGGAGAAAGTTGCAGTCGTTATTTGGAGCCTTGGTCGATGGGTTCTGTTGAAGTGGGTGCCTCGTGAGGTGGCGGCGCACGGAAAGCTTTAGTATGAGGTGGAGGTGTCTCCCCTTGCCGACGACCATTTGGTGGTTAGGTTCAAATTGCAGGAGGAACAGGACACACTCTATTCGGTGGCCCTTAGGTGGTGGCGGGTGAGCTGTTGGCGGTGGAGCCATAGGCTCTTGACTTCATCCCTAGCCTGGACGTTGTCAAATCGGCGGAGGTGTGGCTGTGGATGTTGAAGCTCTTGGTGGAGTACTGAGACAAGGATATAATCTTGCAGATCACCTCAGCTGTAGTTCAATCGTTAGTCATGGATGGCTTTACCGACTAGTTGAAGAAGTTGGAGCTAGGGTTAAGTTGGCCATTGATGCCAATGAGTTGTTGATGCCGGAGATTCAAGTTAAGAGGAGGAATAAGGTTTTGGGGTAGCCTTTCATGTACGAGAATGTTCCGGATTTCTGCTACCATTGTGCGTGAATAGGGCATGCAGATGAAGAGTGAAATTTCCAGTGCCGGAGCTAGCAGTGGAGTTGTAAGATTTGCAGGAGCGTTCAAGGTCCATGGCTCCAATGGTGGTGGAGGTAGGCGGAGGCTAGGGGATTGGTGGCGAACCTGATACCAGCTTGGACGAGCAAGGTTTGAGGCCTATTTTTGGCCCTTGGCTGACGATTGCGAGGATCCGGCCGTAAATGTGAAGGGACTGCCGAGGATGAGGAAGATGACTGAGTAACGTTGGAGTTGTCAAGGTTGGGTTCCTCTTCCTCACGGGTGAGCTTCCCCTCCAATCGTCCAAGTTTTCTTAGCTCGTCGTCGAACTCGAATGGGTGGCAGAAGCCGACGAAGGTAGTGCATCAGCGATCGCCCTCGAAGGACTGGGTGATCGTTGATGGCGATGACTCGGGTGCTGTGGATGAGCAAGGTTGGAGGCCTATTTTTGGCCCTTGCCTGATGATTGCGAAGATCCGACCATCATAGCTTTGAAGGGGTTGTTGAGGATGAGGAAGATGACCGTGTAACCCCGAAGTTGTCAGGGTCGAGTTCCTCATCCTCACGATCGAGCTTCCCCTCCAACCGTCCTAGTTTTCTTAGCTCGTCGCCGGACTCGAATGGGTGGCAGAAGCCGACGAAGGTAGTGCATCGGCGATCGTCCTCGAAGGACCGGGTGTTAGTTGATAGCGATGACTCGGGTGCTATGGCAACTTAGGTGGGGATCCGAATCGGGTCAGGGTTTGACCTGTTGAGAGACTCGACTGACTCGATTGAGGAGACTGGCGGAGCCGGGCCAGGGACGAGCTATCTGGTGCATGGAACTGTAGGAGGGCAGGCAAGCCCCCCTTTATTTCCTCATTTAGGAGACTGATTCGGATGTATGGCCCGGTCATTTGTTTTTTGTGTGAAATTCAGCTTTCTAGAGACAGCCTCCTTCAAACACGGCGTCGGTTTCTAGCGACCTGGGATTCTTATGTCATTGAATCACTAGGTTTATTGGGGGGTATCATTGTTTTGTGGAAGCAGGATGTAGCCACTGTGGATTTTTTCTATAACTGCCCCCAGTAAGTTGTAATAGTAATTTTGGAACATAATGAACCTCCTTTGATTTTGTCGAATGTGTATTCTAGTACCGACTTTAGAGTGAGGAGGGCCCTATGGGGCGAGGTGACTAATCTTGTTGCACAAGGTATTCTGACCTTGATTGCTGTTGATTTTAACTACATCTAGGGGCCCATGGACAAGAGAGGAGGCAATGCCTATAGTGACAAAGTAGAAAGAAGGGAGTTTCATGACTTCATGGGGGCTAATGGGTTGGTGGATCTTGGCTTCTTTGGATCGAGGTTTACTTGGTACAACAACCATTTTAGTCATGCCAGAGTATGACAGAGGATTGATAGGGTTATAGCCTCGACGAGTTGGATTCAACACTTTTCTATCTATTAGGTTTATCACCTTTTTCGGATCGCTTCATATCATCGTCCGCTCTTGATTAGCATTGTTTCTAGCACTTGTCACCACAACCCATTTCGCTTTGAGAAGATATAGTTGTCGAATCCAAAGTCTTGGGACATCGTCCGTGGGGTGTGGGGGATTTGGTGCGGGAGATGCTATGTGGAGGGTCACCTACAAATTGGAGCTCACTAAGTGGAGGTTGCGAAGATAGAACTGGAAGGTGGCGGGTGATATCTTTAGAAGTTTCAATGTGGTGATGCATTTGTTGCTGACCTTTAGGGAATAGAGGATAATAGTGGTGTCTTATTAGAGGAGGAGCTAACTGATCTTCGACGAAAACTGGCTACACATCATTTTTTTTTGCGGCATGAGGAGGTATTATGGCGGCAGAAGTCAAGAGTTCCGTGGATTAGAGAAGGGGACATGAACATTAGGTTCGTCCTCCGATCTACCATCATCAAGAGAAAGAGAAACTTGGTCCGATTGTTGAGAGATGAGACTGGCAAAGTGTGGAGGAGGAGAGTGGGGTTAGATAGGTGATGTTCGATTTTTTCAGATCCAGGTGGATGGAGGGCTGCGATCGAGAGGTGGCCAACTATTTTTTGCCCCTAGATGTTGGGGTTGGGGAAGCAGAGAATGCTAGACTCGTCGAGTCGGTCTTGGAGATCGAGGTGGTGGGGAGGGGCATTTTGGGCCTTGGCGGAGGATAAGCCCACCGCGGTACACCGCTCAATCTCCTCCGATTACAACAAAAGTGTACAAACATGAAGATCCTCACAAACCAAGAGAGACATTTTGATGCTCCTATCTTCTGAGTAATACCCATTGAGTAATATGGATGCATTATGGATGCATTATGAAACCCAATTTCATACTTGGTGATGCTTAGTATACTTGAAAGCCCACCGCGGGACACCAGAAACAGGCCCCACTGCCTATAAATTGGATCAAGAGCCCTCCAACAAACCTAGTTGTGATTCCATAGGCTATTCAAATTTTCTTCTTTTTAGGAACTAAACAATCTTATATCTTTGCAGTGAACCTAATGTATACCTTGGTAACTCTCAGCTTAATGTACTCTACTTATGCCTTGTTTTACTTCCAGCTTATGGATCATGCCTATGTTTTCTGTGGTATAGTTTCTCCTTTGCATATATATGCACACCCATTTAATTCTCCAGAAATTGGATGGAGAGAAACTTTTAACTGTTTCATTATGGAAGCAGAAGCCTACGGCTCATAACATTCCTAATGCAGGATCAGCCTGCAGCAAGAATTTTGGAGCTCTGCATTCTTCACCTTGCAATGGCAGAAGTAACAGTGATAGGAACAAGGCACCAGATTGTCATAAATGAGGTCAGTTATCCTCCCCCTTCAGCCTACCTAGTGGGTTTTACCTTATCATCTTACTCATTATTTGAGTGTCTTTCGCGAAGGCGGTTGATCTTGCAAAACGATTCTATGATGGCTGTGCTCCTAGGATTATCAATGGATGCCTCCGGACTTTTGTCAAAGATTTCAGTGCAATGGATGCTGTTCAGTCTTTGGAATCATCAAAAGCTTGAAATTTAAGGACATCTTTATAGCAGATCGGATTGGAAGCAGCGGCAAAAGTTAAAGAAATCCTCATTCTGTTTGTCAAAGGCTAACGGTCATGTAAAGTGGGAGTAGGGAAAACTGCAGGTTAATTGTGGTGATCAAAAGGACTTGATAAATTTCCATTGGTTACTGGGAGAACCAAGGGTGGGGAGAAAACGAAATGTACTTAGCCTTAGAAATGAATCACGAGATCCATATTTTTTACGCATGATTAGAACCTTTAGTTTTATTTTGATGAATATTGTGCCCACATCTGTATTACAAAATAATTCAGACGAATGCATTGTAGATTCTGAGTTTTTGTATTACTGATACCATATTCACATATTTGCATTTTGTTGTACAAGTTATATTGTAAGATGTGGTGAGCTCGAAGAACTTCCCAACTAAATAACTCATGTAGTTATTTTATAAGAGAGATGTGTTTTTTTTTTTATTTTTTTTATTATGGAAGAGTCGTAGGTTTTGAGTATTCTTGGTTTTTGTTCTTCTCTCTTGCCAAATATTAAGAATTTCAATAACCATCTGAAAGAAAGATATGGCTTTGTGATTCTGAGGGCATAACATATATCCATGTCAATATACAAAATGAGCGAGTCAAGACGAAGATCCATACGCTTCATTATATTGAACATATAAATGGAACCAAAATTTGTGATTCATATACATTCTAGCTTTGTCTTGGGAAAAAATAAACCCATTCTATTGTTTGAGGAGCCCTTCATTTCATGATTTTTTGGTTGGTTAAGAAGTCTCTAAATCATTTGAAGGTGTCGCTTTTAAGTACTTTGGATGATAGATATCCAAACTTACAAAGCTCAAATGCTGTGGTCGCCTCATCTCCCTAAAATCCGATTTGTGTCCAAGAATCTCATTAACAACTAAAATTTTTTGTGGTGCCATCTGTACACCGTAAAGTGCAATGCATCCTTGAATAGCTGCCATCAGAAGATGAATGACTATCAAACAATGTACGTGACTATCAAACAATGCACGCCATATATGACATGACGTGCACTTTTGGATTATTTTGTTTGATGGCTATTTATTTCTTGATGGCAGTCATCCAAAACTAGGGCTGCAAATGGGTTGGGTCGACCCGTGACCCGACCCGACCCAACCCGCTTAAGACCCGACCCGACCCGCATTTTAGGACCCGCGGGGCCGGGTCGGGTCCTAAATTTGGACCCGTTCTATTTTTCGGGTCGGGTCGGGTCTGCCCAATTTCGACCCGCACCCCGACCCGACCCGACCCAATTTTTTGGACCATTTTTTTAAGACATGCAGCCCATTGGGCCGCAGGCCCGCAGTGCTACTGACTACTGTGCTCTGTGCTTTGCCCGCAGCCCGCAACGGATGATATATAAATCATCCGCTGGACCGCTTCACCTGTTGGACCCCTTCCTCCCTTTTTCTCTCCCGTGCGGCGCAGCGGCTGTGCCCTAGCCCTAGATCTCCCGTGCGGCGGAGGATCATCTGGAGGAGACGAGGACGTCGAGGAGTAGACCGCTTCCGTGCTCGGTGCCCTAGATCTCCCGTGCGGCTGTGCCCTAGATCTTGAGCTGCGGCGGAGGATCATTTGGAGAAGAGTAGCCCGCTTCCGTGCTCGGTGCCCTAGATCTTTCGACTTCCGACTCCCCATTCCGCGGATCTCCCTCTTCCCATTCTTCGGCGTCCCAAGGTATGTCCCTCCTCCAGTCCTCCGTATTTTTTTTAGCATAGGCCGGGAGATGGTTCCGGCGAAGGGGGCTTATCTTGTAACAGGGCAACGACGCCGGACTTGAGGGAGAGGGAGAGGGAGAGGTGGGGGTCGTCGGGGTCCTCGAGGATAGTCGGAAGATTTGGAGGAGGGGCGTGCCACACTTGGAGAGCATCATTTCGGCCTACTTGTTTTATTTTCTACCAATCTGTGAGATCTAACCTAGTTTGCACAATTTTTTTGAGATTTAATCATAGTTTTCAAGATTTTATATGCACGACATTCTCTCTGCTAAAGTCTTCCTTGATCTGGTTTTGAACAGTGCTGTGGTTTTTGTTTTTTTTTGCATAACTTGTGATATTCTGCAAGAGGTTTTGAACAGTGCTGTGGTCTTCCTCGATCTACTTTCTCTGCTTGGGTCTTGACTGGAGGATCCATATAGTAGGGATTTCTATAGTTGGCTTTGCATGCTGTAAATTATGAAAAAACATGGATGGTGGAGAATGAAATTCAATGAATACGCTATAAGCCTATGAAATAGGTTAATGTCCGTATGCCTGTATATTAATTAGCTCCTGTATATTAATTAGCTCACAATAAGTTTAGATTGTCCGTATGCCTGTATATTAATTAGCTCCTGCTAGTGTAACTGTGTAACAGTGTAAGTGTGTAACTATTCAATTGAAATCTGTACTCTCAAGTTGAAGTTTCTACTCTGAAGAAGGAATTTATTTATTTATATTTTTGGTGGCAAATTTTTGTCCTTATATAAATTTAAAATATTTGTTACTTATTCAGTTATTTGTCATAGATATACATCGTTATTAAGCCGTTAATTTTTTTGTTTTCATTGTATAAAGTTGCATTTTATGCTCATACATCTTTATTTAATGCTTGCATGCAAAATAGGTTAATGTCCGAGATGGATAGCAATGAAAACATGGCTGAAGTTTCAAGTGTACTTCGTTGTAGTGGTTCTCAAGTAATGGAGCCTTCTAATACAGATAGCTCTAAAACGAACAGAAAAAGGAGGTCGGAGATATGGAATCATTATTGTGAGGTAGAAAATCAAAAAGACAAGGCTAGATGCAATTATTGTCATTTTATTTTTTCAGCTGATCCTAAAAATGGGACAAGCCATCTTCACAAACATGCAAATATTTGTAAGGCAAAAAAATATAATGATAAGAAACAGAAAATATTAATAGGCACCGTGACTTCAAAAGATGGTGTTCCATTGAACGAGTTAGTTCCCTATTCATTTGATCAGGAAAGAAATCGTGAGGACCTTGCAAAGATGGTAATTCTACAAGAGATGCTATTTACAACAGTTGAACATCCAGCATTTCAGACCTTTGTTAGGAACCTTAGACCAGAATTTCATATTGTTTCAAGGACAACATTGTCTTCTGATTGCTTTAAAATTTATGAAAAGGAAAAATGAAGACTTGAAGATTTGTTCAAGATGAACTGTGGAAGAATCAGCTTAACATCGGACATGTGGACATCAAATCAGACATTGGGATACATGTGTCTCACTGCACATTATATCACTAATGATTGGAAACTGAAAAAGCATATTATCAATTTTAAGTTGGTTCCTTCACCACATACAGGCTTAGTCATTAGTGATGCTATAGCTAACTGTATTTTATCTTGGAATATTGAGAAAAGGTTGGGTTCAATCACTCTTGATAATTTGTCAGCAAATACAGTTGTAGCAACAGAACTTCAAAAACAATTTAAAAAAGATTTACTTTTGGATGGTAAATTCTTTCATGTGCGTTGCTGTGCACATATTCTTAATTTGATTGTGAAGGATGGGTTGAAGGTAGCGGAGGGTGCTATTCATAGGATCCGCGAGGCTGTTAAATATATAAAATCATCTCAAGGAAGGTTGGAATTATTTATGGGAATTGTGAAACAATTCAAGATGAATGGTAAAAAACGGATATGCTTAGATGTACCTACTCGTTGGAATTCTACATATCTCATGTTAAATGATGCTATACAATTCAAGGATGTATTTATGCGACTTGTGGCCCGGGATCCTAATTTTGAAGGTGCGCCAACTGAGGAAGATTGGTCTCAAGGCATCATTATTTGTGACTTCTTAAAGGTTTTTCATCTTATAACTGAAGTTTTTTCACAAACAAAAAATCCAACTGCAAATTTGTATTTCTATGAGATTTGGAGAATAAATATGCTCTTGATTGAAGAATCTAGGAGTTCAAATGCAGTTGTGATGATGATGGCTTTAAAGATGCAAGAAAAATTTGACAAGTATTGGAAGGAATGCTCTCACATTCTTGCTGCAGGGGTTGTCCTTGATCCAAGACATAAGATGAATCTTATTAGATATTGCTTTCAGACAATCCATGGTAATGATGATCGTGCTTCATTTGAGATCAACAAAGTGCATGATGTTCTTCAAACTTTGTATGATAATTATGCAATTTTATATGGCACAAATGTCTCTCTTAATCAAGTGGATGAGAGGGTGTCTACATCCCATGGTGGAAGAGATGAGAATCGTTTTATGCATGGCTATAAAGAATTCATCCATGGAGTACAAGTTACCCAACCATCTAAGTCAGAATTAGAGACTTATTTGGAAGAGAAGGTATTTTACGATCTCTAATTTGGATGCTTACATTAAAATATTAGTCAATAATACTAATAAAAATGACATGCCATTTAATTTTTTGGAGCAGATTCATCCATTAGAAGATCAAAATTTTGACATTCTACAGTATTGGAAATTCAATGAATCAAAATATCCAATATTGTCTAGGATGGTACGTGATATCTTGGCAATTCCCATTTCTACCGTTGCATCTGAGTCTGCCTTTAGCACTGCTGGCAGGGTTTTGGATGATTTTCGTAGTAGTCTATCTCCGAATACGGTTGAGGTATTGGTGTGCACACAGGATTGGCTTCGAGACAGCTTGCCTCATCTTGCAGGTTCAATTTCTATAACATTCATAAATTTTATCATGCATCAGTTGTACTAGTGCTTTAAAACTTTGAGATTTTTAATTTCATATTTTCTTCATTTGTAGATGATCCACCTTCTCATACAAAATACAAGATTGAAGATTACGAAACTGTTGTTGATATTAATATCGATGATTAACTTATGCTGGTAAGTAGTAGAGTTCATCTTCATTATTATGCTTACATTTGAATTCTCCGATTTGCATCATTTCATGTGACATGACCACCTACTTGCATCATTATATATGTTGCTATCAGATGTAGGTGCAAGCAAAGAGAAATTTATGATTCCATGTGTTCAAGTTAGAAGGATGTATACATTGCATGACAAACCTGTTTACATAACCAGCAAAGACAGCATAACTTCAAAGCTCCTGCACAAACATAAAAGTGTACTCATTGATGCTTAAACTTTATAATTTTATAGTATAATGATTGTAAACTGATGTTGCTTCTTTGCTTTATGCAGGATGGTGGTAATCTATCTTAACTAATGGGACAAGTCATCTTCACTGAACATGATGTTGATGTTGATGTTGATGTTGATGTTAATTGCATGATGTTGATGTTGTGATGCATCCTTTTGGATTGTCATATGGGGTAGAATTTTGCTGTGATGTAGTAAATTGTAATGTTGTGATCCTAAATCTGTGACCCAGGTTGTAATGTTGTTGTTTGGATTGTCCTTTGTCATATGGGGTTGAATTTTACTTTGAAAAATCCTGTGATGCTAATACTGTAACCAGCTTTGATTATAAACTTACATCTTAGTGCATAGGTGGTGGAATTGAAGTGTCTATTGGCCTTTGTCCTGTATGTCTCATGTTTACTAGTGGATATCAATAATTGGAATGGTTTGAGAAAGAAGTTGTTATAATTCTTTAGGTGTTTGACTCCTCCTGACAAGTGTGTTTTTTGTTTCTTCTTTTCTTGATGCAGACGAAGTGAACCAAGAAGGCTGGAATTGTTGGCAAATATGGTAACCAAATTCTTCATAGCTGTTTTCCTTTGCTTGTCTATTTCTACCATTGCAGTAGCTGTTGCCTATTTTCTCCGATTTATTGTCATGTCTTGGGATCCAGGTACCAGATATGGTGCTAGTTTGCGAAAGCAAATCAAGAAAATGGAAGTCTCCCAGCATGCCAAGTATTTCTGTGAGTTCTGTGGAAAGGTATCATCTCATCTCTTGCATTGAGACTATCTTGTTGTTGATTATTATCTTATTATATGCTGACTGCAAAATGCTTTTTTTATTGCTCGTTATGAAGTAAGAAAATTGTGCTTAAATTTTAATCTTCGCAACATCAACTCGAAGTGGACTGAAGTCTGCTGAAAAGAGATAGGTATCTAAATACAGTTGGGAATTTATGATGAATCAAGTTAACAGAAGGCACTGAGTTGAATTAGTAGAATTCATGAAGTTCATGTTCAAAATTTAGTGTTCCAAATGACCACCTACTTGCATCATTATATATATTGCTATCAGATGTAGGTGCAAGCAAAGAGAAATTTATGATTCCATGTGTTCAAGTTAGAAGGATGTATACATTGCATGACAAACCTGTTTATATAACCAGCAAAGACAGCATAACTTCAAAGCTCCTGCACAAACATAAAAGTGTACTCATTGATGCTTAAACTTTATAATTTTATAGTATAATGATCGTAAACTGATGTTGCTTCTTTGCTTTATGCAGGATGGTGGTAATCTATCTTAACTAATGGGACAAGTCATCTTCACTGAACATGATGTTGATGTTGTGATGCATCCTTTTGGATTGTCATATGGGGTAGAATTTTGCTGTGATGTAGTAAATTGTAATGTTGTGATCCTAAAACTGTGACCCAGGTTGTAATGCTGTTGTTTGGATTGTCCTTTGTCATATGGGGTTGAATTTTGCTTTGAAAAATCCTTTGATGCTAATACTGTAACCAGCTTTGATTCTTTATGAATAGCAATTCCAAGTTGCAACTGTTCAAACGTTTATGTTTTAGATGGAAAGTTGCACCTGTTCAAATGTTTTAGATGCAGGTACTTGCAGTCTCAATGTTGGACAAGTTGATTTTGTTTTAGATCTGAACCTATTTTGAATGTAACAGATGGATAAATGTGTTTTGAATAAGCTAGATCTAAACCTGGTTGATCAGTTTGCCTTCAATTTTTTTGGTGAAACGTATTCTGAACCGGTTTTGAATGTAACAGATATTGAATTGTTGAGCTTGCAGCCTTTATTTTCACGCTTCCAGCCTTTCAGGAGGAATTGTTGAGCTTGCAAAAGGCTTCACCTGATGGTGAATTGGTGAATCGGTGATGGAGTATTGGAGTTGACAAAATATTGAATTAAAAATGCAAATCCGACCCGGACCCGATCCGGACCCGACCCGGACCCGATCCGGACCCGACCAGATCCGGACCCGATCCGACCCGAATGACCCATCGGGGTAGGTATGGACCCGACCCGACCCGATCCGTTTTTCAACCGGGTCGGGTCTGGGTCCAAAATTAGGACCCGAACATGCAACCGGGTCGGATCGGGGTCACCTAGGACCCGACCCAACCCGACCCATTTGCAGCCCTATCCAAAACTGCACAGTATTTTATGGTGTTGTGCGCGCCCTGCAGAGGATCCGTGCTCTTTTATTAATTTTTTTTTTTTTGGACTGAGGTAGGTCAAAATATTTTGAACATGAACCATGAGGGATGTTAGTTTTTCCATAAACTCATGAAAATAGTCATATTTTAGAGATGAAGAGAATACCGACCGAGTAACATGGAATGCATTATGAAACCCAATTTCATACTTGGTGATGCTTGGTATACTTAAAAGCCCACCGCGGGACACCAGAAACAGGCCCCACTGCCTATAAATTGGATCAAGAGCCCTCCGACAAACCGAGTCCCAGCGCCAACGCTTGTTAGGGTTTTCTCGGTCTCCGCGGCTCCTCGCCCTTCAGCTTCTTTGGGCGAGAAGCCCTTTTTACAATTCTTCCATGTTCCCTGATTTTTTTGATTTGATCTCTATTCTCTCCTTTCCTCCTGTTGGAAGATCTTATGCTAATTTCTTAGATTACAGGGTCATACATCGCTTCTCTGATATTTGCTAAGCTTTTCTATGGTTTCTGTTAGTGAATGATGTTGTTTTCATCCATTGTTTATTTTAGCTGTGTTTAAGGATGGCCTAATATTGCAATTGTTTGCTGCTGGATTTTGGGTGCAGCAAGGAATCTATCGTTAGGCCAAATATTTCTCCTTCCTTTAGCTCCGAATAATCCTTTCTAGGGTTTTTCGGTGACAAGGTAGGTAAATTGCTTCAAATTTTTTTTCCAGTTTTATCGATATATTTCAACAATTTCTTCGATTACTTTTGCGTTCTTTTTTTCTTTTCCTTTCTGTTTGTTGTGATTTGGTTTATGTATTCTATAGGCATGATGTTGGATGATGAACTGAAACATTCGGATTCCCATTGATTTCCTTAAGATGATATTATTAACCAGCTACTTCTGACACATTATGCCAACTCCCTTCCATTACGAAGATAACATTTCGTCAAAGTAAAGTTTGGATTTTTGATTTTTTTTGGTTATTTCTCTCATCCTCGTTATTGACTTGGTCTTAAATTTCTACCTGCTTGTCTTTTTTTTTCTTATTTTGGTAACATATAGTTGTAATTCCACTATATTGAAAATTTTGATGAGCATGTGATGTGAGAAAAATATATTTGCTACTCTTGATGGGGAAACCCATCTGATGACAATCTACCACCAAGATCTCTCAGGCCCTGGTTTCCATTACCCTATTCAAGTCTTCTTTTTTCAGTTAAAAATCTCATTTTTTTTATTTAATTTCTGTAAATACCACCTCCAGCTCACGCCACTCTCTTCCGTCCCTTTTCTCTCGAAAATCGAAACAACGTGGGTTTTTTTCTTGTCCTTCCGGCCATCCCCTAAGCTCCCAGGCTCTACTTTCACAACCGATGCCCCGGTCGCATCGGTCTCCTCCATCCGCCCATCTCGGAAGAAGAAGATTTGCATAAGAAGCTCTTCTTTTTTGCTCTGGGTCAAAGGTATGAATTCTTGGGCCTTCTCCCTTTCCCTTTTTATCGTTTTTGGTGCTTCTTTTTGTGGTTTGAGTTCTTGGCTTTTTTTTTTGTTCGTTCTTGGTGCTTCTTCCTGAGGTATGGTTTCTTGGTCTTCTCCTTTTTTTTGCTCAATCGTTTTTGGTGCTTCTGCTTGAGATCTTTTGTAAGAAATTTTTCTCTTCGGCTCTGATCATTGTTTATGTTTCTCGGGATCGTACTTAGATATCTCTCCTCAGAAAATTTCGATTTTCGACTTAGGATTTTAATGGGTGTTCCTCCATGCTTTTTTATTTTTTTATTTCTTTTTATTTTTCTAGACTAGAGTTTATAAGGAGAAAATAAGATTTCGATGCTTGGTATGTTGTGAGCTGTATTTCTAGTCGTCTAACGACTAGAGCTGTCAAAAGAGATCATGGATCACCTACGAATCCACTATCGCCACAGCTTCGATACCGTTTCATGTCATGATGAATCTTAATTTGATGATTAGTTGGATGATTAGAAGTACAACTCACAACATACCGAGCATTATATTCTTATTTTCTCCTTATAAACTCTAGTCCAGAGAAATAAAAAGAAATAAAAAAAATAAAAAGGATGGAGGAACACCCATTGAAATTTTAATTCGAAAATTGAAATTTTTTGAGGAGAGATATCTAAGTTTGATCCCGAGAAACATAAACAATGATCGGAGCCGAAGAGAAAAATTTCTTGCAAGAGATCTCAAGCAAAAGCACCAAGAACGATCGAGCAAAAAAAAGGAGAAGGCCAAGAATCCATACCTCAGGAAGAAGCACCAAGAATGAACAAAAAAAAAAGGCTAATAACTCAAACCTTAAGAAGAAGCACTAAGAACGATCAAAAGGGTTTTGGAGAAGGCCCAAGAATTCATACCTTTGACCCAGAGCAAAAAAGAAGAGCTTCTGATGCAAATCTTCTTCTTCCGAGATGGACGGATGGAGGAGACCGATGCGACCGGGGCATCGGTTGTGAAAGTAGAGCCTGAGAGCTTAGGGGATGGCCGGAAGGACAAGAAAAAACCCACATTATTTCGACTTTCGAGAGAAAAGGGAGGGAAGAGAGTGGCGTGAGCTGGAGGTGGTATTTATAGGCTATGACGGATACTATGTGAGTCGGTTATAAAGCCATTACTTTGTATGGATTACTTATGCAAATAGCATGAACCGGATAGGCTATACGATGTGAGTCATATAAAATACACGTAACTATGTATAGTTGTTTCTTTGACAAAGGCGATTTAAACAAGGAAGCGTCGACTATGGATCCGATTGGATATGGATCCAGGTGAGCAGGTGCATGAATGTTCCCGCACACGCAGAATAACATGCCTGGTGCAAAGGAGGTTAGGCTTGCACTCTGATTTTTTTATTCGGCATTGTAGTGAACCTTGTTGGTGGTTGCTTGATGAGCTGGATATTTCATAATATATAATTTAGAGAGGTACCTAAAACTAGTCATGCTGATTAAATACAGGTGTCATGAATGCAAAAAAACCAATGAAGAGAAGGGGCATATATTGGATCAGGTTAAGTCACGTCTAGACTGATATCAATAAAACTTTTATCCAATCCCGACTTAGCCCACTTTTAGGTCAAAAAGTCAAAGTCCTATCATAACACATCTTAAAAGTACAAACCGAACTTGAAAACAAAAGCCAACCTAAGCTCCCTACATGGGAGACAACAAGAGAGAGAGAGCTTTGAGCCTCCATGTTTCTAGCCAATTTGAATAGAAAGTGGGGTAAAGGTGTTGATGATTACACCACCGCTCCACGGGTATGTTGATGGCTTTGTCTTAGATAAATAATAGTGACTGTTGAAATAAGCACAATCAATTAATTGCAGCCAGAAATCCCATCATAAGTAAACAAAAGGAACACAAAGACATACCAGGCATCCATATTTTGATGATGCTGCAGAGAACAATACCTTGATCGGATGGTTTAGACCAGTGATTGACTAACTGATTGGCCTTTGATGGTGGAATTAGTTATCTAACATGATTATGTTCAAGAAAATAAAAACACATTGCTAAAAAAATTAAAAAGAAAAGAAAAGCATACAATATCTTTCTTCTCTTTAGTATGGCTGAGAATAAGTGTACTTCAGCTCATGGGCCAAACTTTTATTGTCTGGTACAAATCATCAAGCCAGTCTGTTTAACAATTTTGCGTGCTATTTCAAATTCAGGCCCGGTCCGTTTGTCCTCCTTAACACCATACTTAATCGAATGCCTGTCATCGCCACATCATTACTCTGCATGTCACGCCATGCCTAGGCGGGGAATATGGTCCTTAAGTGATTAAATGTGGTATTATTTCGCTAGAGAAAAATCCTTTTATTTGAACATAGTATACATGAGTAAATCAAGTGGTGTTGGATATACATTGGTTTATAGATATCTGCTCCAGTGTGCTACCAAGATTCTCTAAATGAAACATCATCAAATTAGGAAAAAAATTATAAATTTAAAAATGATTCATCACCATATGCTAAATAAAACATCTACAACCTACAAGTTTATAATCCATTTCGAGACTTTAGAATTAAAGACCAAGGATACAAGATATAGGTTTAGGAGAGAAGAAGATCGAGAGAGGGAAGTAGAGTCAGTTGCTGGAAACAAACTAGGTTGTCGGTGGCCCGGTCAGATTGAGCCCACTCAGTTGCAACTTGAAACCAATCAGTTCGTTTAGAGCTCAGCCTAAGCCTGGCCCAAGTCCCAGCGAAGATTATTCAGAACTATAGGTAATTTCTCCCTCCCAATCGGGTTCGGTTGGAACCCCTTAAATTTTATCCCAATCAAAATATTCTGGCTTCCTGGGTTTCTCAAATAGTCAACATTTAGGGCCTGAAAACGACCAGGGTTTTCGATATCAATTCCATATAATTCACTGCATAATGTTTTAGTCTAATTCGAAGTGTTCAAATTGACATTGTAATTATTATATTACATCATAGATTGTTCTATTGACACTATGGTTATTTAATATAAGTAATGAAATTGATGAAGTTTTTTTAAGTATTATAGCTAATAATTCAATATTGATTGTTACATAATTATATAATAATTAAATAGATCTTACTACTCAAAGATCACCGAGGAGTTGAACGTTAAACTAGAGGAACAACAGCTAGGCTCGAGTGCAATCTTCCAAAGTTTTTTTGAACTATCATATCATCCCTTGGCATGCCTTGTGCTTCTAACTTGCAAGTATGTACAACAAAGATTTTCCATGTTTTTTCCTCCTTTGTCTTGTGTGTGTGGGATTGGTTTAACTCACATAAGCAGAAAATGATTCACTAACATTCACCATGACCTTCTATACACTACTATGCAATAATGAATTATAAGTTCTCTATTTATAATGACCGCTTAAGCTGTACAGGCTTAACGTGAAAATAGGAGCAGTACCAAATTGCTTTCTTTGTTAAGGTCTACTTTCAGGAAGATCATGATAGTTGGGGTCCTCAGTTGCTGTTCTTGTTGCACCAAGTTGGACTAAGCTCAGCTATCCTTTTCTATGAGTTCATTTTTCTCCAGTGAAAAGCATTGATTGTACCATAAAGTTTAATCTCTTCTTTCACAGTACAATCATTATTCTATTCATTAGATAAGAATATTACAGGTTCTACCCACTAATTTGATGATGTTACTAATGTAGATTGAGGAATGTTCCTCTAAGCCAATGGGTAGCATTATTGATGGTATGATTCTTCTGATGCTTATTATTTTCTTGTTGGTGTACATGTAATTTGTTGTTAGCAGAATATGGTGGAATAGTGTAGCTGGATCTTCTTATTTCTCCTTTGAGGAAGAATAAAACTATGTAATCTTCTATAAGAATTTATATGCTTGATAGTTAATACCGAAGAAACAGCTGCATATGAAAATGTTTGTAACATTCTTCAGAAAGTCTTCTCTTGATTTGGTTGGGCAATCTGCTACTATTTATGTTTTTAAGTGTTTATATGCAGGAAACAGAAGCATTATGCTTTCCAAAAAAGTAAGTTTGGAGAATATGGCATGAGATGCTGGTATTATGTTTCTAAATTACCATGTGGCTATTAATTTGTTTAAGCGCAGGGACATGAGATGAGTGGGAGATCCAAGGACCTGATGACTCAGTTGCAGTCTGCAAAAAATAAGTTTGAAGAAGTAGAAGCGAAAAAAATCTGAAATTAATATATCAATCAGCAAGGCATTTCTTTGATTACAATTGATGGAATCAATTTACAATTATGGATGGGGACTAATGTTCTGTAAGTCGAGCATCCTACAATAAGAAAATGCAAATGATTTTCTTTCGTAGCAGTCAAAGCTGGCTTGTTGAGCAAGTAAAGCACCAAATTGAGAGTGTTCCAGGGGGTCCATCAAACCAAATTAATAGATGATTGGCTATCATTCCTTCCAAGGTCAGTCCACAGAAATCTGTTCTGCTTCATGTATGTTATCATATGATGTGCTGGTTCATCCAGTCTCCTTTGATGGAAATGGATGAGGATGCCCTGGAAGAGGAATACAAAGCTCTGTTGGCTGATAACACTGGAGAAATGGAATACCGGAACTCTCTAGAGGTGTATTCTGGTTTGAACTTCTGCTGTATTGATTTGATAGTTTACCTGTTTTTATTGCTGATGCTAGTATCTTTTACTAAAGATTTTGCTTTGTATCAGTTCGTCTATGGTGTTAGTAGGTCTTAAATCGCCTGATATTTTTGCAATTCATTGTTTTGTGAACAATCAACTTCTTTATGGTATCTGTTATTGGAGATTTTCAATTAATTTCCTCCGGGGACTAGGTTTAGAGGAATAAACCTGGCTTACCTTCTGTATGTGTGCTAATGTTGTGAAATATCATGTTTTGTGTGCAATCGGTAATCATTCTGATATTTTTGTAGTTGCATTCTTGCTTGATTGCAGACACCGGAGCTTCTTCAACAAGAAATGGTCATCCTTTCAATAAAAATAAAAGAAAATGGTATGCATCAGAGTGAGAGTTCAATCACATTTTCGTCATATAGATCAGTGAATTTTGTGTACTTTGTCTTCAATAGATCTTACTACTCAAAGATCACTGAGGAGTTGAATGTTAAACTAAAGGAACAGCAGCTAGGCTCGAATGAAATATTCCAAAGTTCTTTTGAACTATCATATCATCCCTTGGCATGCCTTGTGCTTCTAACTTGCAAGTATGTACAACAAAGATTTTCCATGTTTTTTCCTCCTTTGTCTTGTGTGTAGGATTGGTTTGACTCACATAAGCAGAAAATGATACAAGATGCTTGCCCAGTATGCTTTCACCAACATTCACCATGACCTTCTATACACTACTATGCAATAATGAATTATGAGCTCTCCATGTATAATGACCAGTTAAGCTGTGCAGGCTTAACATGAAAATAGGAGCAGTACCAAATTGCTTTCTTTGTTAAGGTCTACTTTCAGGAAGATCATGATAGTTGGAGTCCTCAGTTGCGGTTCTTGTTGCACCAAGTTGGACTAAGCTCAGCTATTCTTTTCTATGAGTTCATTTTTCTCCAGTGAAAAGCATTGATTGTACAATAAAGTTTAATTTCTTCTTTCACAGTACAATCATTATTCTATTAATTAGATAAGAATATTACAGGTTCTATCCACTAATTTGATGATGTTGCTAATGTAGATCGAGGAATATTCCTCTAGGCCAATGGGTAGCTATATTGATGGTATGATTCTTCTGATGCATCTTATTTTCTTGTTGGTTTACGTGTAATTTGTCGTTAGCAGAATCTGGTGGAATGGTGTAGCTGGATATTCTTATTTCTCCTTTGAGGAAGAATAAAACTACGTATTATTCTATCAGAGTTTATATGCTTGATAGTTAATACCGAAGAAACAGCTGCTTATGAAAATGTTTGTAATATTCTTCGGAAAATCCTCTCTTGATTTGGTTGGGCAATCTGCTGATATTTATGTTTTTAACTGTTTAGATGCAGGAAACAGAAGCATTATGCTTTGCAAAAAAGCAAGTTTGGAGAATATGGCATGAGATGCTGGTATTATGTTTCTAAATTACCATGTGTTATTAATTTCTTTAACAGCAGGGACATGAGATGAGTGGGAGATCCAAGGACCTGATGACTCAGTTGCAGTCTGCAAAAAATAAGTTTGAAGAAGTAGAAGCAAAAAAAATCTGAAATTAATATATCAAGCAGCAAGGCATTCTTTGATTACAATTGGTGGAATCAATTTACAATTATGGATGGGCTCTAATGTTCTATAAGTCGAGCATGCTACAATAAGAAAATGCAAATGATTTTCTTTCTTAATAGTCAAAGCAGCTTGTTGAGCAAGTAAAGCACCAAATTAAGAGTGTTCCAGGGAGTCCATCAAACCAAATTAATAGATGATTGGCTATCATTTCTTCCAAGGTCAGTCCACAGAAGTCTGTTCTGCTTCATGAATGTTATCGTATGACGTGCTGGTTCATGCAGTTTCCTTTGATGGAAATGGATGAGGATGCCTTGGGAGAGGAATACAAAGCTCTGTTGGCTGATAACACTGGAGAAATGGAATACCAGCACTCTCTAGAGGTGTATTCTGGTTTGAACTTCTGCTGTATTGATTTGATAGTTGACCTGTTTTTATTGCTGATGTTAGTATCTTTTACTAAAGATTTTGCTTTGTATCAGTTCGTTTATGGTATTAGTAGTCTTAAATCGTCTGATCCTTTTGCAATTTCATTTTTTTGTAAACACTTTTACTATAATCAACTTCTTTATGGTATCTGTTACTGGAGATTTTCAATTAATTTCCTCCAGGGACTAGGTTTAGAGGAATAAACCTGGCTTGTCTGCTGTATGTGTGCTATTGCATTCCTATCTTCACTTTATTTTCTCTAGCTTAGTGTTGCTGATTGTTGACCTATATTCTCTTGACTGTTCCCTATGGTCTCATAGTTTTATTATCATCATATTAAACACAATATTTGTTTTTCCATTACACATATGAAATAGAAATCAAATGCAAACGTTGGTTCCAGCTGAAGTCTTGGTTCTGCAATATTTTATCACTTACCGGACTGAGCTATTTAATTACAGTTTTCTTTTTTTTCTTTCAAACTTCTTAGTTTACTCACTTTCGGATATGACTTGGCTCTCTTATTCCACAGGAGATCTTTTCAGATTCACCTATTTTGTCTTTGAAACATTTATTTTGTCAACTGATTTCAAGATGTAGTGTTATTCGCTGCAAATCATCGAATCATGGTGACAGGAAGTTGTCATTCATTCACAGTTTATCTTTGTGGACAAGTTACACCAGTTGATTACTCCTCTTCCTTTTGAATTGATGGATACCTATTAACCGATCTTAGTAGGATGCTGCATAAATATCATTCTTGTTAGGTTCTTGGTTAAGTATTGATGAGTAGCCATTGTTGGATACCAGCTGTATGATCTTGGAAGGATGGTTGGTTATATATTGATCTTGTTAGGTTCTTTGGTAATTCTAGGGGGGATTAGTAGAATAGGTTGGACTATTGCATTCGCATCCTCACTTTGTGTTCTCTAGAATAGTTTTGCTGATTGTTGACCTATATTCTCTTAACTGTTCCCTGTGGTCTCATAGTTTTATTATCATCATATTAAACACAATATTTGTTTTTCCATTACAAATATGAAATAGAAATCAAATGCAAAATGTTGGTTCCAGCTAAAGTCTCGTTTCTGCAGCATCCTTGACTTATGCCGTATTTGATCTATGTAAACATGGATCTCCGCCTTGACTGCATTTTAAGTGTATGGGTGCCTGGATAACCAAATTTTTTGAGTAATTACTTTTCTTCCTGTTTTTCTTAACACATGTTTTTCTACATGTACAGAAGTTTGAGAGCCAGTTATCTGTATAAAGTTTCGGCAACTTGATCTAGGTATTGGAAAATATTGCAATTCCCTTTCTTTGGTGCCCGAACATTTTACACTAGCAAGACTGTTCTATTTTATTGTTATTTTATTTCTTTTGCAGTCTTAATTTACTCATGTTTGTATATGACTGGGCTCTCATATACCACTAGTTTTTGTTTCAGATTCATATGCTTTGTTTCTGAAACATTCATTGCCAAATTATTTCACATGCAGTGCTATTTACTTCAGTTCATTATAACATCATGATAAGACATTGCTGTTCATTCATAGTTCATCTTCATGGGCAAATTGCACTGAAATGTTGCATTGGATGGGAGGTTCCAGGTAGTACATATTCATGATTTAAGATGCTGTGTTATTTACTTAAAATTACTGTTTCATTGTGATAGGAAGTTGTCGTTCATTCACAGCTTATCTTTATGGACAAATTGCACAAAAATGTCAGTGTTGTATCCGTGATGGTGTTTTAACTTGTTTACAGACTCTTGTAAAAATATTTTAGCCTAAAATCATTCTTTTTTGCTAGCTTTGGGGTGCAGGGGATGAAATGACCCATATCTTTTGGAAATCAATTAAAAAAAGCAAGTGAAGAACTTTTAGCCTTTTTATTTCAATTTTGTGTGCTGTACTATTTTTCTATCAATTTCCGCTGGAATGCCATGCAATTTTTTTTTTTTTTTGGTTATAAAAATCACTGTACAGCCAATTTAATTGGTTGTTGCTTTTTGAAATTGCTTGTTGCTTCTCATTTACCCATTCTTGGAGTTTGATATAAGTATTTTGACTTGGGGCTTCCTAATTTGGGATCCAGATGTCAAGGTGCGATAGAAAGTGCAGGAGCTCCTCTTAAGTGGCCATAGCGTTTTTAAGTTGCAAGATGTCTTCAATGCCTTTTCCCATTGTAGATGCTACCTCATGTTTTATATTTGCAATTCTATTTATGCATGCTAGTGTGGAGTTAAAGTTAAGGTTTGTTTATTTGGCCCATTTGTGCTCTTTGTTAAAATGGAAAACAATGGCCTGCTAAAAACTTATTTTCGTTTTTTTCCTCATGGACTACTGTTTGTTCATACTTTGGAGTTTGGAGCTGCTTTTTCTTCCCTAACTCTACTTTGTTTGTGTAGTTGAAATTAAGGCTTGTGTATTTGGTATTATCAATGTCTTTGTTGGAGTCATTGACCTTATATTTCTGCTGTTCGAATTTAATGTTTTGCTTGAAAAAGCTGTACCCACTCTGTGTTATATGATTTTACGTGAGAAATGTTTTGTATGTCGGCTCTGTGATAGACTTTTAGAATCTTCTAAAGGCATAATAGTTGGATGCCGTCAAGACATCTTAAAATAATTATAACATTGGTGTTTGGCTTTTTGGTTATTGTGGCATTCATGGAAGTGATTCTTTTCCTGGAGGACCTGGAACTACTTTCTTTTGCACTTGGTGTTGATGGTTGTCTGATTACGAGCTTTCTTGTCATTGAAATAGCTTTGTTGTTAAGGCCAGTGCATCCTAGGAAATCATTTTTTTGAATAAGAACTAAATTTTTGACTAGGCTCCTGGGCAAGAGATGCCTCGTCATACCCATATATAAGGACATTATGAATCTACAAATGTCCATATGGTAGTGCTTTAGACATATTTTACCTCTTACTTTGTCACTTGTGCTACTGGTGATGCTTATTGAAAGTTTATTTGGATTTTTCTTTTTTTTCTAGGTGTGTCGCGATGGAAAAACCATGGAAGTTGATGTTGCACGTGGTACAGTAACCCATCACTACAAATAACATTTCTTATATTTTGCTTGAATGCAAGGGCTTGTGCAGGTACTTTTTCCTTGGCTTTTGACTATAGCAATGGTTCTAACTGGAAGAAGTAACTGAGAAGTTGACTTTTATTTGCCTTTCACAACTGATATTGTTCATGATATACTTATGTAAATAAAGGATTTGTCAAAGGCTCTAGCTTTCTTTTGTTTGCCTAGAAAAACTTGATCATTATCCTCAATTCCTCATCATAATTTTATAGAGGATACTAGATTAATTAGTGGATTTAAATATGTTGCAATCATATGATTTTTAACACATCTTGATTGATTAGGTTTTACCTAATTGCTGAAATCAATGACACAACTGTCACAATTGTATCGAATGTTGATTAATGAGAAATTTGTTCCCCCTTTCTTTTTGATTTTGATCTTCTGTCCTATATGGTAAAATGCTCAGGCAATGAGAAGATGTTGTAGTCCTCAACGACGGGTTAATTCTCCTTTTGATTTTTATTCCATTCACGACCTTAATTCCATTTTGAAAAATGTTATCTGTCTTGAATGGCCTTTGCAGCGTACTTCAATATAAAACATACTTATGTTCTCAATTTTACTATATACTATATGTGAATAATGATTATAATTCTCCAATGTCTTTATTTTGATCCAGTCATCTGTTGTGTTAATCATGATTTAAATCATACAGAGTCCCAGTATGGTTGAGATGTTTACTTGTATAATTAACTTCAACTCTATCAGGTGGTTATTTTAAATCTTGAGAACTGCAATTGGAAACTTAATTTGATTTATGATTTTAGATTCAACAATATTATATAAGATTCTCTAGATCATTCTTTCTTAAATACGATATTATTATGTATGAATGTCGTAGAATGTGTCAGAGCAGATTGTAATCTCATAACTAAATACGTAACTAATACTTAATTTTAATGAGGATGAGTCAAGACATGTTTAACTCGTGCCATTAATCCACTGATACTGTGTATTACGCTATTAGCACAGGCAATACTTTAGGAATTGGTGTCAAGTGTGTATTCATAAGCATGAAGAGCATCAATCACTTCAAACCCTGTGCTTGTCAAGTCTCGCAATTGTTGCTTATGAAGATTATTTTAGACATTCAAATGGTTAGAGAATAGGTGATCACAAATAGATCTTCTGCAACTTGAGCGAGACATCAGCTAAAGCCAGTAACTTGCTTTTCTGGATCGTGCACAAGAAGTTACTAAATGAGTTGGTTTGAGACAAACTCACTTCTTGGTCTAGAACAATGATCAAATTATTTTTTTCTTTTAATTTATCCTATTGCTTCAAAAAGTTTGTCACTTTTTCCTGCCTGCACACTTTGTAGTGCACTTCAGCAAGAGAATGACAAATTCTAGTAGCATCTTCAAGTCTCAGTAATGCCTTAGTCCAGTTATTATAGTCCTGGCTCTTACCATTTATGGCTCCTATATGGAAAATAAAAGCCTTTAATAGGTATGCCCAGTTTTTTTGTAGTTAATGGCCGTGACGATAGTCTTTAGGTAAATTTTCTTCCTTTCTTTCCTCCTCTTTTTTAATTTTTTGATTAATTGGACGAAACAAAGTTAATGAAGTTAAATCCTAATGTTAGCCAAACTGGTATTAATTCTTCGGCATGTTGATGATGAAATGGTGGGATTATATTTCTTGCTGCCCCTCTATTTATCTGCTCACGCTACCAAGAGCATAGTAGGCCTTCTTCCAGTGCTTGACACCTGTCCAGCATAGTATTCTTTTAGCCACATGCATGATGCTTTGGGTTTCACAAGAACAGTTGATGGCACTTAGAAAATATGCCCTAAGCATTAAAATTAGATTCCTAGTCTATATGTTTTATGTACAACAATTTATGATATTGAGGACAATGAGATAGCAGATAAGAAACCGAAATATATTAACTGTATATGATGATTTACTTATTAATCCTAGAGTGTTCATACAGCTTACCTTGTGCACATAATATGCATGTGTTTTTGTGTGCGTTGCCACTATTTTTTTTTTGTTGGTAATATTCATTTGAGTAAGTTGTGTGTGTAGGTGTGTATTTCTATAATTATGCTTGCATATGAGGCTCATTATCCTATCATGATACTTGTATGGAAAATTATGTCAGACCACTTTACGTAACAAATCTTTGCCAGTAATGTGTTCTTTTTCTTTACTTGCATATTAATTGTTGTATGTTGCATGGTTGGCAATGAGTGACCTAAGAAAGTTGGACAACATGTATGAGCACTATATTTGTGAGACCTTGGAACTGGGCCCGGTCCACTTGACCGGCCCAGTCCCAAGTTTCGGCCTCCCGTGCGTTGCACGTGAAGCAGCGGGATGGAAGGATCCATCCCGAAGAAGGAGCCCCTATTTTAGGGCTTCTTCTCTTTCTCCTTTGTGGTATCAGGAAGAGCCGCCACACCCAAAAACGCACGAGGCAGCGGGATGGAAGGATCCATCCCGAAGAAGGAGCCCCTATTTTAGAGATTCTTCTCCTTCTCCTTTGTCGTATCAAGGAGAGCCGCCACACCCAAGAAGAGGGAGGGGGGGTTCTTCGTGTTGCCGCCCAAGAGAGAGAGAGAGAGAGGGCCGTTGGGTCGGTCTTCTTCGGTTCGGGTAGCCTTCTTCTTCCTTTGCCGCCGGAGAGGAAGAGAGGCGCCGGATCTTCATCGAAGCGGATGTAAGAGTCCCTAGCCTTTCTTTCCTCTTCTCTCAGTGCTTGGCCATGAGGTGTTGTGGTTTGGAGTCGGCCAAGCGCCGGATTTGGGTCCAAAACGGGGTGCTTTGCTTCGGCCCGTGGGCTCTAGCCACCGGCGTGTTCGCCGCCGCCAGCCGTCGGGGGTGGTCAGGCTTGCTCTGCCGCCTCCTGTCGCCATCGGGGCCGGCCACCACGGTCACCCTTGAATCCGACCGAGAGGGAAGAAGGGGGGACACGGGCCCCCTATTTCACCAAACGAGAAGAGAGGAGTCAGGAGAAGGGAAAAGAAAAAGAAAAGAAGAAAAGAAAAAGAAAAGAAGGAAAAAGAAAATAAATAAATAAATAAAGAGGGGATGGTTTACGGGTATGAACCCGAACTCGGGGTGCTAGGCACTTCTGCAGGATCAGCTATAGGAGGATATTAAAATTTAAGCTTTTGTATATATATATTGTGATGAATTTTAAAAGAAGAATGTGATTTTTGGATATTAGGTTCTGCGAGGGATTTGTGAAATTAATTGGATTTGTTGTGGATCGCGTTCGCAAAGTAAGTAATGTAACTTTTTTTTAGATTTATCGGCAAGTTATAAATATTTTCTCGAGTCGAGTTATTCTTGATTTACAAATTCGATGCATGGTGTTATATGTCTGTTTTTAGAATATTGTATAATTCCGATTGAACGTATTTGCTTTCGTTTTGGATTATGTTTGATTGATTCGATATCATATTTTCGGTTTAGAGCCTTGAACATAATGCAAGAAAAGATAATAATAACTCATAATAGATTCGGACTCGCAGTTGGGCTATGTTGAGGACCTTGCCAATGGGGGCTAATACATTAGTACCACAAGAGCATTAGTCGGTGATATGATCCTGGCACTGGAAACATGTGGTCATAGTTTTCGGCTATTGAGTTGAATATGATAAATTGAAAGAAATTAAGATATGAATGATATTTGGTTTGACACTGCATGTTTTCATAACTGAAATATGAAATAGAGAGTTAATTGAACTTCGACCTGGCTATGTTGAGGACCTCGCCAATGGGAGCAGATACGTTGACAATTGACTGTCCTGAAGGATTCACCGCAAGAAGATTAGTCGGTGTTGATGACTCTGCCACAGGGAACATGTGGTCATAGTCCAACATCGACAACATAAATTAAATATGCGAAAGAATCTCGAAATCGTGAAAAGAATCTTAAAAATTTAAGAAATATTTGACTTATACCTTGGAACTGCATATATATTTATTTTCTACATATTATTGCCGATTTATCTCGCTAGAGTGTTCATTATTTATTGGGCTGTTTAGCTCGTTATACAATTTCTTGTTGTTTTACAGATTTCGAGAACTAGTCTATTGGGGTTCCAAATTGGAAGAGCGACTAGAAGGATTGTGGCGCAAGCTATCTTAGATTAGGGTTATTTAAGTTGAACTGTTATCTTGGACATTCATTAAGATTGTTGGACATTGCAAGGTTTTGTTATTTTAAGAAATAAGTTTTGCATGTTGGTACATTATTGTTCCGTTATGTATTTAGAACTGTGAGACTTTATGACTTGAGTTAGTCAATGAAATAAGATTGCATTTATTTAGTTGAATTATTTTGGATTTATATAATTGAGATGTTGGTTAAGATGCCTTGCATGCTCGTGGGGAGAGTTTCCTACGGGTGTGCGGCGGTTGGCACGTTCCCTCGCCTCGCGATTTTGGGCCGGAGGCGTGACAACTTAAGTGGTATCAGAGCTTGGGTTCAAGATTACTAGGGAATAATGATTAGTTATATCAGAGCTTAGCTTTTAGGATTCTTAGGATTCGTCGAAAAGTTTGAGAGATGGGGCAAGAAGACAAATATCTTTGTTTACTTTTGTTAGTGGTAAATTTGTGTTATCTTATCTGAATTTTGTGATGCTGAAATCAGAATGCTAGCTGTGTTTATAGCCAAAGTATGAATAGGCTATTTTGAGAGTTTTCTTGGTGGAGTAATTTGTATTCCAAGATATGATTAATTGGATTTTGACTAAGTTAAGTGAAAGAGTATTAGTTATGGAATATTATCGTACAATGTAGGTATTTTGGAAGTTCAGATTGATATCGGGTACTATGATGTTACTTCTAGCTTGAAGTTAATTAATTCAGTGACAAGTTAAGGTTCACATATGAAATGTTGTTTAAGGCTTGGGCTATATATATATATATATATATATATGATATTCATTGAAATATTCTTTGAGGATTGAAAACTATACGTGGATCATGTATGTAGATGGAAAATATATTTGGGATGAAATTCTAGAATTATTCTTTGGCTTTACCTCGAATTTGAAATTTTAGATCTTTTCAAATTACAATGCAAATTGGGATTTTGATTGGAAATGATTTAGTAAATTATGAGAATATTGGTTGTTTAAATTATTTTAAGATGGTCAACGATATTAACTCTGTGATTGAGAAATATTTTCTGATGGGTTTTCTTGTTGAGGAGAATTTCGTTATCAATGAAAAGGATAGTGTTTTTTATTTTGACTGATACAAATATTATCGTATTATTAGTAGGTTCTTCTATTTGCTATGAAAAAAAGAGAGAGAGAAATTTGGCATCCCAAGTCTAGGATTAATAGTTTCTGCATTAGCTGATCTTGGATTTAGAATGTTTTAGCATAGATCTATTTTCTCTTAAATTTGTAGCTTATGCTTTTGAAAGAATTAAGGAATAATTATCAATCTTGAAGAAATAATTTTATTGGAGATTAGAAAGTATTCATCTCGGTGGAATTATTAATAATTTATATTATCGTCTTTGGTTCCAAATAGTAGATCTTGTTCATGTCTATCGGAGACTATATGATGTATATGAAACTTCAATTCAATGTTTGGATTTAAGCCGATCTAGGGTCTTTTGTCAATATTGTTGCGGTTGCTGATCAAATCTAGATTTGCATAAAGAATTTGAATTTTAGAAGCTTACATGGTTATGATGAAAGATTTTTGATAAATGCTGAAGATCTCGATGAAGAAAACTTTAGGAGAGATGGTTGAGTCGGTTTTATTCATTCATATTGATTTAACGTCTTCTAGTTTGGAAGAGCATTGAGAGAATTCTTCGGGTTGATTTTACTTGTAGTTTGACTTAGAATCCTCTAGTTGAACTAATAAGAGAATTAAGATTCAATCAATTTTGAATCATAGTAACTAGCCTATATGATGGTTTGAATGCATCAATTGACTCGAGGGTGAATCTAGACGGATGTGCTCGAGGTAAATTAGGGGACGAGAATCAAAGATTTCTTTTTAGGCTTTACGTGGAAATTGAAATTTTGGATCTCTTTAGTTCATAATACAAAGCAGTATTTTGATCAAAAATTATTAGTGAATCCAAAGAATTTTGGTGGTTTGAATCAGAGTGCGCAGCGAAAGCGTAGTGGTCTGAATTATTTTTTTTAAGTTGGTCAGAAGTATTATCTTTTTGATTCGACAAGTTTTAAAAACAAAAGAATTGATCTATTTTCTTGTGTAGTAAGATTTTTTTGATAAACGAAAAGCAAATGTTTTGATTCTTGGATATCGCTGCACTATTTTAGGTTCTCCAATTTTATGTCATGCTAAAGAAATTCTTAGCATCTTGAGACTAGAATTAATGGGCTATCAATTTTGACCTTCGGTCTAGAATATTTTGGTGTAGACCTCTTTTCTTTTGAATTTGAAGCTTGAACTTCTTCAATTAATATCAACCCTCTATCTGATTGAAAGAAATCAAGGTTATCCATTGATTTTGATGAATATTTTATAAGGAGTGGATTAGAATTGTTTATGATCTAATCTTGTAATAGATCGATTAATCAAGAGAAGTTGATATTTTGACCAAAAAAAAATAATTTTGATGTTCTTATTCAAACTTAAGACGTTGATTTTATTTATGAGAGAGAGAAGTTTGACTTACATCATCTAAAAAAGAACTAAATTTGGAGGTATTGGACCTTATTCTTATGATAAGATGAAGTTGTATTGGTAAGTAGAATTATTGGAAGACTTGAGTTAGTCTTCTAGTAGAGAAGAATGTTGTTGGTTCTATGAATAATTTGGAGGTAGCTATGTAATTTTCATCAGTAGGTTTTTCTATTGTTGACAATTTTTGGGAGAATCTTGGGCATCTTAAATTTAGTGTTAACGGATTGATGGTTACTTGGTTGGACTTAGACCTGAAATGTTTTAACATGGATCTCCTATTCCTAATTCTGACATTGTTAATCTGGCTATTTGAAAGGGGCTTGAGGCTTTCCTAAGACAAAGATTAATTATTTTATTATGGGAAAAAAACGAGGAGCCTTTGATACTAAAGCTTTCTCCTACTTATATTTAACCGATTAAATTTCTATGTGGAATTAATCAAGAGAAATTAATTTCTTGGAGAAAAGAATTATGGTATTTTAATCCAAGGCTGGAAGGTTAGTCTTATTTTGAAAGAGATCAAAAAAACTTGCTATGAATCATAGATGGAAAGGATTAAGTTTTGAGATGCCATGATTTTGCCAAAATCTTGTGAGGTTGCATTTCGAGATGGAGATTGTTTAGAAGCTCAGGAATGATATGATGTTTCCAAACTTTCAAAATTTGAAGCCTTAAGTGAGTTAATTTCGGGGACGATTTTTTTTTTTAGGAGGGGGGAATGTGAGACTTTGGACTTGGTCCCGGTCCACTTGACTGGCCTAGTCCCAAGTTTCAGTCTCACGTGCAACAGGATGGAATGATCCATCTCGAAGAAGAAGGAGCCCCTGTTTTAGGGCTTCTTCTCCTTCTCCTTTGTGGTATCAGGGAGAGCCGCCACACCCAAGAAGAGGGAGGGGGGGTTCTTCATGTTGCCACCCAAGAGAGAGAGAGAGAGAGAGAGAGAGAGAGAGAGGGCCGTTGGGTCGGTCTTCTTTGGTGCGGGTCCACCACATTTATAGCACTTGATGTCACCCTTGCATGAAGTTTTATCATTGGAGTAGCATTATTAGGCCTCTTAGCCTTTGCTTCAACATTCTTATTGCCTTGACCTCGATAATTTTCCGATATGGATCTCTTCTTCAAAACTTTTTCCCACGCAGTTTGAGCATCATTGAGTCTTTTTTCTATAACTAGGGTTTTATTAACAACCTCTTTATAAGTAGGCAGCTTGAATGCAGTAACCATTTGCTGGATCTAACTGCTATGTCCATTTTTGAATTTTCTAGCCCAACCGCTCTCCATTGATATCAATGTTGGAGCATATCTTGATCTTTCTTTGAACTTTGCTGCATATTGAGCAACTGTCATATTGCCCTGCTCCAATCGATTGAACTCTCAGAATTTCTGGAATCAGATACTTTGGAAAAAATTGTCACGCCCCGAGCCCGAGGCGCGGCAGACGCCGCACGCCCGCACGGCGGGCCGCACAGGCGTGCAAGGCATCGGATCATATCAAAGCAAATACAGATATTCAAAACTGACATAATTATTTAAATTTACTCAAAAGCAGTCTTACAAAATTTCAAATAACATATGCTTACGTAAGTCAAATACTTTAATCAATCTAACTAAAGGACTAATAACTGAAGGACTCGTCGGAAAATCTAACGCACTCCTCAATCCCGTGAGATCAAGCCTCTGAATCTGAAAAATGGAGAAAATAGAATAATGAGCTACACTAGCCCAGTAAGCAACAAAATACCCCAGAGTGGGGTCAGAGCATATCAGATCAAAATACAGGATAATGTCTGGAATAAATCATAAATAACATCGTTTTGTTGTTTTCAAAACTTATTATCATTTTTCCAAAAACTCTTATACCAGAATCTCAACATAATAGGCTACGGCCACGTAACCCAGTGGCATGGGTTGCACAAGGTGCCAAACACCACTATTATTAAGCACCGGTGGTACGGTGTCCAAATACCACTGTTCTAATCACCGGTGGTACGGTGTCGAAACCGGTTCCTCACAGATTACAAGTCGACAGGGCCAATGTATAATCCCCATTGGCGGGGCCAGAACAGAACAGAACAGATCATAGCCATGCTGAAAATACATATATATAAAAACAGATTTCATAAATTTTTCAGTCATAGTTTACGGATTTCAAAGCATAATTTTCAGAAATTTAACATGCCAGACCCATTTTACTAAATACAAAACATATTTCAGAATTTAATCTATTTATCAAATAATTTAGAAATCACACTCGAAGTATTAAGTTACTTACCTCTTCTCGCTTGATTCCTACTTCAGGTAGACGGATCAGGTTCACCTGTTAAAGTTTAATTAATTTCTTGTTAATTTCAGACTAAGCAAAATTCAAAAATAATACTATTGGACATGGCCCAACAGAGCCCAAAGTTGGCCCATAATGGGCACGGCCTGATAGGGCCCATATCGGACTCGGCCCAATGGGCCCGCATAGACTCGGCTAAATAGGGCCCCCAAGGTTGGCTTCTAATTTGTTCATTTATACAATAAGATTTATTGCAGGGACTAATACTTAATTACAGGGTACTATTCTATAATAAAACTTGAGTGAGGGGACTAAATAAATATAGTTGGGGGCCTTTATGTGATAAATCTTTCCTATAGGGATCAAATACAAATTACAGGAGTCCCTATTTCTGAAATAGCATACTGCCAAGGGCTTAACTGCAAAAAATCTGTTTATTGGTTAAATGGGTTTGGGTTTCGGGTTCGGGTTCGGATTCTCGGGTTTGATCTGGATCCAAGTTGGGCCCATGGGGGTATTGCCCAACTGGGCCCAACCGGACTGGACTGGGCCCAAGTTGGGCCTGCAATGGACTGGGCCCAACGGCCCAGTTTGGCCCGTGATGGGCCTCCCCAAACTCCCCCCCACGAACAGGGGGAGAAGAAGAGACGGAGGAGAGAGGGAGGTGGTCGGCGGGGGTGGCCGGCTTGGGTGGCCAGGGGCCACCCCTCGATCGACTGCCAGCCAGCCGCCATGGCGGCCGGCGGCGTTGCAGGGACCGACGGGGAGGAGAAGCAACCGAGATGATGATCTCGGCCGCTTGGGCTGAAACAGAGGAGAGGAGGATCTCGACGGAGGAGGGCTTACCGGCGGTCGACGGAGGTGGCAAATCCCGGCCGAGGGAGGCTTGGTCCGGCGTCAAGCGACGGCGGCGATGTTTGAAGCCGAGGGGTTGGATCTCGGAGCAGGGGAAGCTCGCGGAGGGGATCCGGGCGGCGCTCGGTCGGGAAGACACACCGATCGGAGAGGAGGAGGAGGGAAGGAGGAAAGAGAAGGAGGAAGAGGGCTCGGTTTGCCCTAGGGAGGAGGATTTGGGGGGTTTTTATCACCCCCCTCGTGATGGCTCTCCGCCGCGAAGATCGCGGCGGCCGAGCGAGATCCGCGGCCGCGGTTCGGCCGCGGATGAGCTGGAGGGGGGGGGGGTGCCGCGGGACTAGCGACATCCCCGCCCCGATCATCCCCGGAAGAGCCGGAGAGGATCGCAAATCGCGATCCTCTGTTCCGGCCTTCCAAAAAGAGAACGGGGCTGAAGTCGGCAGGGGCTGCCGACTTCAGCCCGTGTCTCACATTCTCTCCCCCTTAGAAAAATTTCGTCCTCGAAATTTAACATACCTTAGCTTGCAAAAAGGTCCGGATATTTTTCCTTCATCTTGTCCTCCAGCTCCCACGTGGCTTCACGTTCTGAGTGATTGCTCCACTGGATCTTAACATAAGGAATCGTGTGCCTCCTCAATACTTGCTCTTTTCTATTAACCACACGTACAGGCTGCTCAGGATATGTCAAATCTTCTCTAAGCTGCAAAGGAGCCACTTCTACCACATGGCTCATATCTGGAATATACTTTCTTAACATATAAACATGAAAAACGTTGTGGACTCCAGACAGTGAAGGTGGGAGTGTCAATTTGTATGCCACAGCTCCTACTCTTTCCAGAATCTCAAAAGGGGCCCACATAGCGTGGACTGAGTTTTCCACGTATTCCAAATCGCATCACCCCTTTAACTGATCAAATAAGTCATCAATTCTTGGTAGAAGATACTTGTTCTTTATTGTTACTTTATTTATCTCTCGATAATCAATACATAATCTCATACTACCATCCTTCTTCTTTACAAATAAGACTGGGGCTCCCCAAGGTGAAACACTAGGTCTGATGAAACCCTTATCAAGAAGATCCTGCAACTGCTCCTTTAATTCTTTCATTTCAACTGGAGCCATTCTATAGGGGGTCTTAGAGATTGGTGTGGTACCAGGAATCAAATCAATTGCAAAATCAATTTCTCTATCTGGTGGCAAGCTAGGGAGGTCTTCCGGAAAGACATCGGGGTATTCATTTACTACTGGGATATCTTCAAATCTTTGATCTGACTGTCTAGTGTCAACCACTGTGGCAATATATGCCATACTCCCCTTTCTAAGTAGTCGCTTAATTTGCATAGCAGAAATAATTCGAGGGGAGGTATATGCACCACTGCCGATGAAGCTGAATTCAGTATCTCGAGGGATCTAAAATTTTATCCGCTTTTCATGACAGTTAATGGTAGCAAAGTGTGATGCTAAGTAGCCCATACCGAGAATTATGCCAAAGTCATGCGTATCTATAACTATCAAATCAGCAGGCAAGTCTTTACCTACTATCTGAACCGGACAAGTCTTGCAGACCTGATTACCCATCATCCCACTTCCAGCAGGGGTGTTAACATGCAAATCATACTCTAACAGCATGCAAGGTAGATCATGTTTTCGCACAAATATCGATGACATAATGAATGTGCAGCACCAGTATCAAATAGTATATAAGCATAAACAGAAGCAACCGGTAGTGTGCTGATCCCTCAAAGGATAATGACTAACCTTAGAGTCAAATTATTATGTTGCTAAGAATATGATTCACAAAATGAACATGTACTGATAATCATTAGATAGCAACGATTTATCTCAAAAATGATTTGTATCAAATCGCAAAAGTAGGTCTAAGAAGGCAAAGTATTGATACCATGATTCAATATGCCACAAAGCCTTTAACTTAAACTTATAAATCATAAGATGAGAGCAAATAATGCATGGTTTATTCAGATATTTAACAAATTAGACCATATTTGGTCATCAATCAACTAACCCGAGTCATGATACGTTCAAATTATCATTATTATTATTAGTTTCTTAGCATACCCAAAAATAGCAAAGTCTATCCAAGAAATAACATAATCATATCAGGATTGACCTGAGAATCAATAGTGTTCACCTTCCCTTATTAACAAAATCTTTCATTATTGAATAACATAGTCTTTCATCATAACATGTTACCAAAACACAGTCAATATTTTTGACCAGTTTAAATTTACTCAGTTAATCAAATTTCTGCTGCACAACTCAGATCAATATTTTCCAAACTTTCTTATTGATCCCACATCATCAGCAAATTTTTTTTTTTTTAATATCCAAACAAAATTTTATCCTTGCTTCCCAAGTACACTAGATCATGATTAACCCTTAAGATAGTTATCGTATTTGTACCATCATATAATCAAGCAATCATATTCTAGATCCAAATTTGAACTAAGCCAATTATAGTTTTCCTTAACAATTCCATTATACAAGTTGATATTTATTCGAAGCTTCGATAATTAAAAGATTCTCGATCGATTAACTTACTCAGGAGCTTATTTAATCATCCCGAATCTTTTCTTTTAGGCTAAACTTATTTTGGCCTCTCATGAAATCCCCCTTGCATTTCTCATACGGTGATACAAAATCCATAATCAACTCATAGCCTTGATTTATAAATATTTAACTAACAAGAATCTAATAATCTGGTTCAAAGATTTACAAGAAATTCCACAAAGATATAAACTCTATGATTTTACATTGAGATCAACTCCTCAAATAAGTAAAATATTTTTATTTGCAGTACTGCAAACATTTCGGGATCTTGTAAATCTACTAGACTTAGAGAATCTACTAATAACACAATGATATCCATATCGATCAAAATCAAAAGTATTATACTTTCCAATAATCTTTTTTTTTATATTATTTTTAACAAGGAAAAGCATCAAGAACTTTTCCAAATCAAACAAGTCCTATTTTCGACCAACCCAAAAACATTTTAATCCACCAATATTCTCAAGATTTACTAATTGACTTTCCATCAAAATATCAATCTTAATTATTTCAAGTCTCAAGTAGAGCCAAATAAGAACTCTTAAGTCTCATCCCCAAGTATATTTTCCTTCTATATACGAGCTCCATGCATGATCCACATACAGATTTCAATGAATATTTTCTAGTCCAAGCTTTAAACATCTTTTTATAGATGAATCTTAAATTGCTACCAAAATAATTAACTTCAACTAGAAGCAATATCCACAGTGCCTGATATCAAGTTAAACTTCCCAAATAATTACATTGCACGATAATATCTCATGATTAATATTCCTTCACTTAATTTAGTCGAAATCTAATTAATCATTGAAATACAAATTGCTCTACCAAGAAAACTCTCAGAATAACTTATTCACACTTTGGTTACAGCCATAATTAGGATGCATTTTAATTTTAGCATTTCAAAATTCTGATAAAATAATATAAATTTATCAATAGCAAAAGCAAATAAATATCTTCGTCTAATGGCCTAATGTCCACCCATCTCTCAAACTTTCCGACGAATCCTAAAGATCCTAAAACTTAAGCTCCATCAGAATTATTTCAAACACAATCCCTAGGAATCTGAAACCTAAGCTCTGATACCACCAAATCTGTCACGCCCCGAGCCCGAGGCGCGGCAGACGCCGCACGCCCGCACGGCGGGCCGCACAGGCGTGCAAGGCATCGGATCATATCAAAGCAAATACAGATATTCAAAACTGACATAATTATTTAAATTTACTCAAAAGCAGTCTTACAAAATTTCAAATAACATATGCTTACGTAAGTCAAATACTTTAATCAATCTAACTAAAGGACTAATAACTGAAGGACTCGTCGGAAAATCTAACGCACTCCTCAATCCCGTGAGATCAAGCCTCTGAATCTGAAAAATGGAGAAAATAGAATAATGAGCTACACTAGCCCAGTAAGCAACAAAATACCCCAGAGTGGGGTCAGAGCATATCAGATCAAAATACAGGATAATGTCTGGAATAAATCATAAATAACATCGTTTTGTTGTTTTCAAAACTTATTATCATTTTTCCAAAAACTCTTATACCAGAATCTCAACATAATAGGCTACGGCCACGTAACCCAGTGGCATGGGTTGCACAAGGTGCCAAACACCACTATTATTAAGCACCGGTGGTACGGTGTCCAAATACCACTATTCTAATCACCGGTGGTACGGTGTCGAAACCGGTTCCTCACAGATTACAAGTCGACAGGGCCAACGTATAATCCCCATTGGCGGGGCCAGAACAGAACAGAACAGATCATAGCCATGCTGAAAATACATATATATAAAAACAGATTTCATAAATTTTTCAGTCATAGTTTACGGATTTCAAAGCATAATTTTCAGAAATTTAACATGCCAGACCCATTTTACTAAATACAAAACATATTTCAGAATTTAATCTATTTATCAAATAATTTAGAAATCACACTCGAAGTATTAAGTTACTTACCTCTTCTCGCTTGATTCCTACTTCAGGTAGACGGATCAGGTTCACCTGTTAAAGTTTAATTAATTTCTTGTTAATTTCAGACTAAGCAAAATTCAAAAATAATACTATTGGACATGGCCCAACAGAGCCCAAAGTTGGCCCATAATGGGCACGGCCTGATAGGGCCCATATCGGACTCGGCCCAATGGGCCCGCATAGACTCGGCTAAATAGGGCCCCCAAGGTTGGCTTCTAATTTGTTCATTTATACAATAAGATTTATTGCAGGGACTAATACTTAATTACAGGGTACTATTCTATAATAAAACTTGAGTGAGGGGACTAAATAAATATAGTTGGGGGCCTTTATGTGATAAATCTTTCCTATAGGGATCAAATACAAATTACAGGAGTCCCTATTTCTGAAATAGCATACTGCCAAGGGCTTAACTGCAAAAAATCTGTTTATTGGTTAAATGGGTTTGGGTTTCGGGTTCGGGTTCGGATTCTCGGGTTTGATCTGGATCCAAGTTGGGCCCATGGGGGTATTGCCCAACTGGGCCCAACCGGACTGGACTGGGCCCAAGTTGGGCCTGCAATGGACTGGGCCCAACGGCCCAGTTTGGCCCGTGATGGGCCTCCCCAAACTCCCCCCCACGAACAGGGGGAGAAGAAGAGACGGAGGAGAGAGGGAGGTGGTCGGCGGGGGTGGCCGGCTTGGGTGGCCAGGGGCCACCCCTCGATCGACTGCCAGCCAGCCGCCATGGCGGCCGGCGGCGTTGCAGGGACCGACGGGGAGGAGAAGCAACCGAGATGATGATCTCGGCCGCTTGGGCTGAAACAGAGGAGAGGAGGATCTCGACGGAGGAGGGCTTACCGGCGGTCGACGGAGGTGGCAAATCCCGGCCGAGGGAGGCTTGGTCCGGCGTCAAGCGACGGCGGCGATGTTTGAAGCCGAGGGGTTGGATCTCGGAGCAGGGGAAGCTCGCGGAGGGGATCCGGGCGGCGCTCGGTCGGGAAGACACACCGATCGGAGAGGAGGAGGAGGGAAGGAGGAAAGAGAAGGAGGAAGAGGGCTCGGTTTGCCCTAGGGAGGAGGATTTGGGGGGTTTTTATCACCCCCCTCGTGATGGCTCTCCGCCGCGAAGATCGCGGCGGCCGAGCAAGATCCGCGGCCGCGGTTCGGCCGCGGATGAGCTGGAGGGGGGGGGGGGGTGCCGCGGGACTAGCGACATCCCCGCCCCGATCATCCCCGGAAGAGCCGGAGAGGATCGCAAATCGCGATCCTCTGTTCCGGCCTTCCAAAAAGAGAACGGGGCTGAAGTCGGCAGGGGCTGCCGACTTCAGCCCGTGTCTCACAAAAATACCTCTTTAAATACTTCCCAAGAAAAGGGTGCATCATCCGGCCCTAGCTTTTCTTTTGTCCATCTCCTAGCAATCAACTGCCTTTCTTTGTAGCATAAAAGTACTAAGCTTTGGTGGATTCTAGGGTACCACGGTGCATTCGAGGATTAAATTTGGTCAATTAGCGGAGCCCTTGGTTGCGGCACACTTTGAAGGAGTTGGTGGAATTTTGATGATAATGAAGCCCTCTCAGCATCGAGGTAAAGAGTTGCTGATCATCCTTAGGTAATTTGGTCACTTAGTTTCCTTTGCCTTTAGATTTCAAACTTCATATTTTATTTTACATTTCTAGGTTTAGTCATGGCTAGTTAATTACTTCCACTCTTTCTTTCTGAAGCTTGCACTTTTTCTTCTAGCTTGCATCAACTCTTTCTGCTATTAGAGCTTGGTCCTTGATTTTTTTCTTTGGCCTTTGTTTATTTTATGATGTAAACATTCTTAGGTCAGGGTTTTGAGTTTAAAACCTTTTCAAAGTTCTACCATATGCTTTCAAAGACTTTTAATTGCTCTCAAACTCTACTACTCTTCAAGATTCTTGATTCCATTTTTAAGTAGAGTAAGGGGTCCTACTTGGATTTGAACTTGGATCTCAGATAGCTAATCTAGTTCACTAGTTGAGCTAGGTCCCAAACAGTCTTCTAATGGAGGGAGGTCTATTATCAAGGTCATCTAGTCAAAGTTTCATTGTAGCTACTATATTTATTTTGATGAAAGTTTTCTGACTGTTAGAAGGGAGTTGTTTGACGGTTCCTCCTCTGATTATTACATTATTCCTTCCGTATGTGAAGACAATTAAAACCCTAACCCTTTTACGGAAGGGTAACAGGGTTCGGTGGTCTTGCTAGGGATACCAGGTGGTGTGACGTGTTTTCTACTTGCAAGCATCCAACATCTCTTGCTTGTAGTTAAACCCTAGCATAGTCCTGCCATTGTAGGCAAATCCTAACGAGGTAAAGTGATACAATTGATTGGAGACTCCAACTTGCTACAAAGGTTTTTTGATGACAGTCCACCATCAGAAATCATCTGAGAGTAGTAGGCCGACCATCAAATCTGAATCAATGGCAAGCAAGATCACCGTCCGATCATTGGTAGCTTCTGAATGACAATAACTTTGCCACCATTAAGTATGATTTAACAGCATCCCTTATCATATGATCTAATCTAATGGTAGCTCTTCTATCATCAGATCAAATCCTTAGCCAATAGCTTCTAGCCATAGTCAGCAATGCTGCTTGATGGTGGCAGCTGCAAGCTCACCACCATCAAGCAGAGGAGCAACCAAGCTCAATTTGCCACGGACCCAGTCAACAATTCCAACGCTATGGTTAAGCGGCTAAAAACGTCCATGGCACTATTATGATTACACTTGATTGTAGATGACTTCTTGGGAAAGTTTTTCTGGACTAGATACCCTTGATTGATGACCATTTTAGTTGGAAGTACCTATCAGATTGGAAGTAAGTGCTAATCTCAATGGCCTAACTTGCATCTGATGGTCTCCCCTAGAGGACAGTTTGCTATAAAGAGAGGCCCATTGCAATGGAGTCTTGGATGTGGGAGAAGCTGGAAGATGACTATCGGTTCAAACTACTCCCAGAACCTTTACACTTAGATGCTCCAATTGAAATAAGGAACTGGATCTATTCATGAGTACCAAGAAGAATTTGACAAGCTCACCTTTTGATTTCATTTCCATAAGACTTGTACCGGTAGTTGGGTAAGTTTCTAACGAGCTTCACCAGGATATGCAAGACCAGATGGTCGTTGCACAAACTGACACCTTGGATGAAGCTATTCGGTGGCTAAGTTGACGAGTGCCTGAAGAGTAAAGCCTGTAGGTTGATTTTCGAAGATGGGGAATCGAAAACCCACATCTAGTCTAGGCTACACCAAAATCAGCCAAATTGATACTTAACAAATGCAAACCCTCCAAGCTCAATGCTTGCCTCCAAGTTCGGCATAGTTACAAGTACAAGACTATGGTCACATGGATGCATAATGCCCTACCACATCCTTGAACTATTGCTACCCAAATTAAGAAGGGCAAACCGAACTCCTTGAAGAGAAAACTAGCTGTGTCTGTTGCTGAAGATCTTAAGGAGATGCAACATAATGAACCTATCACTACAAAAAAATTGGGCATTAGCGATGCTTTTTTTACCCATTAGCAACGCTTTTAAGCGTCGGTAAAAACCATCCCGACGCTTTTCTAAGCGTCGGTAAAGTGTCGCCTATGCTACAGTGGACAAAATATTTTCTGACGCTTCAAAAAGCGTCAGGAATTAGCGACGCTTTACCGACACTTTTTCGCGTTGGTAATTTACAACGTAGGGACGCATGAAAGCATCGCTTATCGCAATTTAGCACGCTTTTATGCGTCGGTAAATGTTCGATTTAGTGACGCTTTAAAGCGTCGTTAAGTCAAACATACCGATGCTTTAAAGCGTCGCTAGTTGATACCTGTTCGTGCTTTTAACGACGCTTTAAAGCGTCGTTAGCATATTATTTTTTTTAAAAAAATTTAAAAAATTTTTTAAACTCTGTTTACAAAATCAAAGGCATACACACTAAACGAGATATACACATGGCACAATCAAACATATTTATCTAAACATTCATATTGTCAAATTGCATTCATACTGTCAATTTACGTTTACAATATACTTCGAAAAGCATAAAAAAATACATATAAAACTCCAAAATAAAAGCTTCAGGGGTTGATGGCATCACCATCTCTACATGCAGATGAAGTATCAGGAACCTGTAATAAAAAAAACTTAAGAAGTTAAGAATACAAAAATTATTAAGCTCTTTAAAAAAAATATGATTCTTATGTAAAATGTTCTAGTAGATGTAGTAATTTACCTGAGGAGAGACAAACTGATGCAACAAAGATGTAATCTGATTAATCTGAGCCCTCAAGGATTGTATCTCTGCCTGATGGCTCTGCTTCAACTCTTGTATCTCTGCCTTCAGATCATTAACCTCTGTAGTGCTACTACTCTGTCTAGCATCTTGAGTATATCTACCCACTGCAGACAACTGAGTGGGGGTAACTCCAACGCTATAACCCCTCACTCGATCATAACGCTCCGAGCCCATCAATTCGGTAAACACCTGTGCTTCGATACCTCTAGTGTTACTCTCCGATACGCTCTGAAATAAGGGATGTAGCTCTATCCTATATCTCTCAAAAACAATCAAATTAATTTTTGAAAAATTGAAATACATGAAAAATTATTGCATAAATTATTAATGAATACATACAACTACATCTCTCGACTCTTTCCGGACAAAGCTGCCATCGCGGTGGATGTGAGTCATCTTATAGAACTCCACCTCACCAGGTTTCCTCCCATGGTCTTCCATTTGCAACAAAGGGCTCGTTTGGTTCGCGGGAAGCATTTTCCTTTCTAGGAATATGATTCCTGGGAAACAAATTCCTAGGAAGAGGATGCCTAGGAAAGTATTTTTGGCATGTTTGGTTGACCATGGGAAAGTGACAAATTTTCAAGGTGCTTATGTTTGGTTGGCCATCCGCTTTCCTAGGAAAGTTATATATAATTCCTATTATGCCCTTAATAAAAATTAGGTTTTTAATGCCTCTTTAATGCTTCTTTAATGCTGAAAGGACTTTTTGGAAAAAAGTAAAAATGGAGTGATTCCCGCCTCATGGGAAAGTAACTTTCCCATATTTTTCATGGGAAAGACTTTCCCATGAAATGTGGGAATCACATTCCCATGGGAATATAACTTTCCCTTCTCTCTCCTTTGAAAACTCCAACCAAACAAGAGGCATCTCATTACTTTCCCGTTGACCACACTTTCCCCCCTTCTTTTCCCGCCAACCAAACGAGCCCAAAAAGTATATTGGAAGTGCTATATATCATGATACATGCTATATGCTACAAGAGTTTCAAAGAAACTTACGAGTTCAGCTCTGAGCCTCGCATAACTCTTTGAGTCTGAAATGTGAGGAACTGTCTGAGATGCTCATGCGGCTCGACCAATGTCAGAATATGTCTACCACGGAAAAAGTAAACATTGTAATATATTAAATGTATTAAACATTATATAAGGTATTGAGAGAGTATACATAACATGTCCTCTCTCGGAAAACCAATAGTGAACAAGCTCTCTCCACTGATGATGGTATACATCAGGAGGACAAACACGAGCAACCTCCTCCTCTGGCATACCCTCGCGCTTCCAGTCGGCCTTCAACTTCGACTTATATTCTTTCCATTTGTGGTTGAGGGACTTTAGCCCCTAATCATGGCTCTCTGGAGGGAGCACAGACTTTTTTTTACACCAAAGTAAATAATGTTAGAACAATATTAAATCAAAAAATTAAAATTGTAAGAGTAAACAAATTAACATACAGTAGGTATCAAATTAACAATATTAAATTCAATTCTTTATCTGTACAACTTTAAGAAGCTCAACTTTATAAGAAGGAAGCATATCATTCTACTTATGATAGTTGAGTGGACATAACTGACCCCTACGCGCAACTAATCCTAGGAAACTTGATAAAAAGCTTCCAGCCCTCTTGATAGGCTGCCCTAGTTCATTGCATTCGACGACTATCTTCTCATCCTCACGAAGCTGCCCCACATCCCGTGCTCGAGAGGAACCCCGTGTCATCCTCACTCTCCCCTATTCATCTATGAAAAATAATAAAATATCCACTAAAACATTGGAGGCAAATTAATTAAAATAATTAGATTATAAATGAACTTAATATATACACTTTAAATCAAATTACCCTGGATATACAAGTCATCCATAACCTCCTAGCCTGGATCGTGCTGACACTAGAACTCACGCTGAGACTCAGACTCGTGCTGCTGGGGCTGCTGGGATCGCATGGACTGAGCAGAAAAAGATCCCACCTGAGACTGCTGGAACTCCACATCTTTGAATTGTTTTCCTCGGGACATTTTGTTACCTAGTATGCACGAAAATGAATCAATATCAGTTAAATAATAATTAAAGATTAAATGAATTAGTAATAAAAAATACATTATTCAATGAATGAATGAGTTAATGATGTTCCTCTCCGATCTTTCAAAATGTAGATCAAAAGGGCCTCACAGGGAGATACGTGCCCCTTTAGAGATGGATCAAGTTGACAACACGGAAAGGACTTTTGATTGTTGCAGTGCTTTCAAGTTTCTTACTCATTCCAGCGTTTTGCTTGACATCGAAGTATGGGGACCAAGGATGGATGATCATCTTAACACCATTCTGAGGACTGAGTACCGGTTAAGTTACTGTCTGTGTTCTTACTGCAGCGCCAGAAGGATACAAGCTTAGTGAACTAGACCTCGATGTTATTATTAGTAATCAAATACTATTGTAGGCAATCCTTTTAGACTGAGATATGAGTGATTTTGGTTGTGTAGGGGCCTGAACAAAATTCATCAGGGAACGTTCAAGTTCTGTTGCCTAGTAGGTATATTTTTAGGAGTTATTCTTGGATGGCTGTGACTTGTAGTGAAGGGCTGATGCTGCTGCAGCAGTGACTACTTAAGTCTATGTGAAACAGCTTATTTACTTGTACAGATAAAAAATTTTCTTCAGTTTAATTCTGCATGTTTTATATAATCTATCTTAGATCCTGGAATAGAACTGAAAGTGCTCTTGGTCTTTGACTTCATTATTTTTTCCTAGAATCAAGCAGCTAGCTGAAATGCACTAAAGAAACTTGATTGTTTCTTTAGATTTATTCAGCACTGAAAAATTTGCTCATGAGATAGAAGTTCAATGAAAATTTCTTGTGCCTACCTTCATGGCAACATTACATATGGACACATCAGACTTGATTTCATGGATCAGGTGTCAGGCATAGAAGTGCAAATGAAGTAGTGTCTCCTATAAGGATGGGATACTTGGTTCTCTTTGTTACGAGAGTTCAGTTTTTACATTCCAATTTGAGCTTAAGTTCTGGCTTTTAGGTTAGGTATTTGTAACATCTAGCCTTTTGTCACATTGAAATTTGTCCAAACTGATCATATAGCAAAATCCACATCAAAATATGGAAAAGATGGATTTTCTGTATGTTCATTTTGCTCTCGCTTTTTCTTTTTCCCAAAAGGCGGATTATATTTTTCCCAAGAAAATATGGTTATTATCTGATAAACAAAGTTAAATTTTTAATTATAAAGACGGTGATACATAATCACAAAAATTGAAAATATACCTAGGTGTTGATGAAGCTTTGGGTCAAGAACTAGAGTGATGGATGCTAGAATTTGATTCAGAGAAGAAGCGTACAGAATCTTGGATCTATAAAAGAATAGTTAAAATAATCAGAGAAAGAAATTACAAGAAAATTTATTATGAGAATCAAATAATTAATTCTACCAACATGAATCACTGAACATTTCATAAGCATTTCAAATGAGAATTGGAAGGGACCATATTCTCAAAGTTCTCATCTGATTATCTTGTTATCCAGAGCATAAAAGGTACTAATGATGGCTAACCTGACATACAGAATCCGGTATTCATTAAATAAGGATGTCAATGAGCCTGGTCATCTTCAGACGTCTGAAGTAAATCTGATAGTGCACATAATCAACAGATATAGCACGGAAGAAGATAAAAATTCTCTCTCCTTTAGACAGATCCCAAAAGCTCTTGAGAGTTAAAATCACAAAAGTTCAGAACCATCTACAAAATCAGAGAAAACAGAGGCACAAAAACTAGTGCAATTTGTAAGTATGAGGGCAACAGTTTGCAATATCATCAATGGAGACTGGTACGCAAATCTTAAGCAAACTCAACCATAATAAGGTTTATTCTAGGATGAGTAATCATCCATCAAAATGCTAATAATGCTTCAGAGACATTAATCCACCAGCCCATGGTCCTTAAGCAACTTATCCCCATTGAAGGTGGTGGCGATGAGTTTGGCACCTCCAATTTTTCAGTTAGGATCATAAAGAACATATGTGCCAACTCTGATCAGTCTTGGCTTGAAAGGAAATTAGGGAGGAAGTAGCAAGGAAGGAAATATTGACATATGAGAATTAATCAATTCACCTACAACATTTTGATTGCAACTGATTCTAGAGCACTTATAATGATTGATTACCTAGTAAGCAGAGTCTTGCCGATCAAAATTAGCTAGTGCTAATAGTTGAAATGCTGACTAGCATTTACAGAGCTACTACTATGATGCATCCCTACTTTTCAACTTTCTGGAAAATGTAAAATTACATGCCTTCTGAAGATTCCTGAAATCTTAAGATGAAGCAAGATTTCTGTATCCAAAAGATTTATACACATGAAAGTTACTGAAAGCAATTTTTTGATAAAATATTATAGTTAAAAGCCCACCAAAACAAGCTTGAATGCACACAGAACAACATCACAGTTTCAATCATTTCCTCCGCAGACCATATGCTATCATCTATCCAAGGACCAAGTTTCACTGTAAAAATGGTTAGTGATCACAGTTCTGATGCCAATACCATAGAAACCATATAATTATCCCTCTCCAATACTAAAGCATACTTAACACTTCAAAATTTTTCTGAAAGACCACAAGCATTATTTTGTCGTGTACAATGAAAACAAATGAAACCACAAACGCCTATGAAGGGTATTAACACTTGCTTGCAACACTGCAGCCAACCACTTAAGAAGCATATGTAGTGCATAAAATGGCGGGTTTCTGGTAGGAAGTTAAGGCATCTCTGTATGCAGCTGAGCATTGAAGTCATGACATAAGAAACACGATAGAAAGAAAAGAGCATACATAGCCAAGAATGAAACTCTCAGACCATGCCAAATTTTCTCCAACCAAGAAGAGTACACTAGCATATGAATTCCTTAATCTCAACCAACAAACCTTATCATATCTAGATAAAGTGTTCTACAACCAAATCCTAACATAATGGCAACCCTCTCTGAGCCAAGGCTGAATTCGTATCAGTTGGTCCAGGCTCATTCAACAATGGAGCCAATGCTGAATTCGTATCTAACCTCCGATTATAAATTCATGAAACAAGAGAAACTAGAACAAAATTTCTAAACAATCCGATTATAAAAATAAAAGAAAATCCAAAACATCCAGAATTTAAAGATCGAAGCAAGAGAAGAAGATCCCAAACCTGGCCTTGTCCTTGTCCTTGCCGGCTCCAAACTTCAAACGCCGCGTGAGTGCTTTGCTACGGAGGAGGAGGAAGTTGTCCACGGAGAAGAGGCCAACGGAGAGGGGGAGGAGGGGAAGGAGATGCGGCAGAGGAATGCGATTTGGGGTCGCTCGGCGGAGGAGAATGGCTGAGATCGGTGAAAAAGGCTGAGAAGGGAGGGAGTCGGTCGGCGTGAGCTAGGGATTTAGGGTTGTGGAGGGAGGGGGTCGATCGGATTTTGTTGTGGGAGGAATGAAGTCCGACGATGTTTATAAGCGTCGTCATATTCCTCCGTTATGCCGACGCTTATAAGCGTCGGTGATTAAATATTCCGAAGCTTATAAGCGTCGGTAATGTACCCGGATGCCGACGCTTAAAAAAAGCATCGGCGGAAGCTTTTTTACCGACGCTTCTTAGAAGCGTCGGTAGTTACTATCCTAGAAAAAATATCGCCGACGCTTTTATCTAGCGCTTTTTTGTTATAGTGTATAGTGGATGAAGATGAACAGCATGACTACCGCTCCCTCATTCTTCATTGAGTTTTTGCTATCCCACGAGAAAAAACATGGACTGAAGGTGCAATAGCATCTTCCGCTATCATGTTGTATGCTAGGATAGCTACATTACTATCATTATCAAAAGCTGCAACAACAAGAACGTAGCGTCTAAGGAGCACGTTGATAAAATCGGGCTCAAGATAATCTGTCATCTTACACCTACTGAGTCACTTTAGCAACGACCAAACCATCCGGTTTAACTACTAGTCTCTTGCCTCTTTCTGGTGGAACAAAGGGTAGGAAGACGACGTCCAGTATGATGTCATCACATGAAGGTTAGCCATCTCCTTCTTGGACGACAATAGCTTTGTAATCATGATGTCATCTTTCATGGCCCAAACAAGAGTGAATGAGAAAAGGATCATTCTCAAGACTAAACATGATTACAATTTCAGATGCAAGGAACCATGGTCTGCGGAACCGGACCGTACCGGGCCGAACCAATCAGTACGGACCAGTCCGGCCCGGAACCGGTATCTGGACAGTGTGGAAATCTGTTCGAGCTATTTCCAGGCCGATCTCAACCAATATGCCTGCGTACCGATCGTGTACCGGCTGGTACCAGCCGGTTCGCACCGGTACATATTTTTTTGCTGGGAAAGCGTGCATGGCCCTTTCGGCCACGCGCTCCTCGGGAAGAACACCCCACGCACGGGCAGAGCGCCCGTACAGGCGTGGGGCCGCATGCCCGCGCGATTCCTCATCCTGTGCAATTCCACGCACTAGGGAGCCGTAGCCGCGCAAAAATTATGCACACCAAATTTTGGCGCTGACGCGCTGTTGCCGGAGAGTATAAGTGTGCTGTCGCAAGCAACCAAAAATAAAACCTATACTCCTAAAAATATATATAGTAGTGCGAGTAAGGATTGTTCCCACGGAGAGTATCTAGCCTAGTTTTATGCTACGTGAACAAGGATGGGGGGGTTTGAGTGTGAAAAAAAAAAGGATGGGGGGGGGAGGTTGGTTTGAGTGTAACAAAACAATAAAAAAACTTAGAAACAATTCAAACTAAAGTATCCAAATCAATCAAAAGAACAAACCTAGGTCTAAGTCAACATCCACCATCGGAATTTTACAACTGATCATTGATGCAAGGATATATCAATTCGCACTTTGAATGTCCACCATTGAAAATATTTTTCTATCTCTTCTTGGTCGTCGCTAATTAAAAACAAGCGATCTAATTAACCCTAACTACTAAACAACCCAAGACAAGGGCTAAAGGTTTAATCTAGTTGCAGCCTTAAGAATTAGAGAGATCGATGAAGCTAAACAACACAAATACAAGCGGTTGCATTTAATTTAGCCGAGTGTTCTTCCTAAGATCTGAAATTTTCTGACGCAGCAAATCATTAGATCTCAGTTGCTTCATAGATTAGAGGGATTAAACAATTACGGATTTGATATCTAACGTAGCAGTAGATTGCAATGAATAATAAACTAGGAGGCCTCCTAGTAATTAAACGAAAACAATCATGAAAATATGCACTGAATAACAATCGACATTAAAGCATGAATTGAACAATGAAATCAAATTAGATCTCACAGTTTCATTGATTCCGAGGCTTCTGTTTCCTTAGACCAATCAGAGTTTAGCCACGCAGGGCCATGGATGAAAGCTTCCTTGGAGAAAAGAGAAAAGAGGAGTCGTGGAAGAAACCCCCTGAAAGAGGCGTCCTTATCTTTTCCCCTTTTCATATACATTTTGAATTCAAATCTGACTAATTAAGAAAAATAAAATAAAGTTCTAATATAACTGAAAAAAATGGTATTTTCAGCTGGGATTTTCGTGCACCTGATCTGGAGACCTCCGAAAATAGACCGAGTCAAATCCGTAATTCCAGGCTAAGGACTTTCCAGCATGTCAGCAGTGCACGTGCAGCAACTTCAAGCCTGATTTCGACCTTGATAAAGCTAGTATCTCTCAAAACTCAAACATAAAATAGTAGAGCTTTTGCTTAGCATTCCACAGCATCTTGAATCATCTCAATCGGAGCTCGGATGAGAAAGTTATACCCAGATTACGAAGCGATGTCGAGACTGTCCAAAATCACCCAATTAACTTCGTTTTGCACTTAACGCCTCCATTTGTATCCTAAATCAAAATATAAAAATAATGAGTACATTTAGGCATAAAATAAGTATAAAAGACTAAACATTAAGGAAGAGAAATATGACATTTTGCATTCTCATCAAATTCTCCCACACTTAACTTTTGCTCATCCTCGGGCAAAACTCAAATTCACTTTCTCGAAAATACTAAGGTTGTAACGGCATCAACAAAGAACAACCAAGCTCTTCATAACTCATAACAAATATCCTTGAACAACTTATAATTACTTAGTAAGCATTTTCACTCAAAGATGGAATGCTAAATACGTAGACCCTCACAGAAATAAACACGACTCTCATATGTTTGAAGGGTATATGTTTCGCTCAAATTCATTCCAACAGAAATAATCTACCATAGGCTTGCATATCTTCTCATTTTCCACCACTGGGATCACATGCATAACACGAATCATAAGGACTTTTCAAGGGTTGTAACGGGGCTTAGGATCAAGGTGGGAAATATTTGGAAATGTAGCTCAAAAACCATCAAAACTAGTGGAGCAAAAATGAATCAACTCAAGCTCGAATATATGACATGTAAAACCAATTACTCCATTCAGCGGCTTCTTCAATTTGGCTTCAAAGCATTTAAACCATATGAAACTTCTGCATTGAAAAAGGGATCATTCAAAAGGAACACTTTTTGTTTGCCACAGGGAACAATCTTTTGCTTCCACCTTTTTATATATCACATATAAACAGATACCATTTTTGGATTTTTAAGAGGAATTATGAACATGGACAGTTTGTAACATTAAAAATGATTTCCTCCATTACCTTTTTTCTTCTTTTGGAACAATAAAACTCACGAATTGAGAATGAAAACATGTTCCCTTTCACCAGTCATGGCCATACCACAGATTCTGACACCCCCACACTTATTTCTTGCACACCCATACACATCATAATGATGAATAATGCTCCACTAGTTCTATGGCTTGTATAAAGGCATTGTTTTTTGGGTTTAAAGCTTGTAATGTTGGTTCACAATAAACGAAAAAAGCCAATAAAGCTCAAAGAGATTCAACAAAGAGAAAAATTAATTACAAGGTAGTTTATTTGGCTTATGTAGCTTATAACAAAGATGGCCTTAATTATTTTCATGCATACATGTGTCAATATACATCGAAGAGAATCAAGGCAAGTTCTAGAGAAATAAATCCATGGAAGAATATCTCTCATGAAAGCAAAGAGTGAGATTGATATGGAGGTGTCAGTCTAAAGGCTCAAAATCTCACCAGCTTTTATATACCAAATTTAGTCACTACCATTCTCAAGAAAAATAACTAGACTAATTAATTCCAAGTTAGAGAATCATGTTATGAGTTTTTTTTTTCAAGCTTAATTGAATCTTGCTCATGACATACACAACCAAAAACCGTTGAAAACCACAAAAAGCAAAAAGCAAAGGAAAGGCAAAAATAACAAAAATATAAATGCAAAAATAGGAAGAAGAAAAAGGAACAAACTTCCCTTGGGTTGCCTTCCAAGCAGCACCCTTGTTTATTGTCATTGGCTCGACTCAATGCTTCCTTCTTCACATAGTATAAATCGGGTCCTCAAGATCCAACTGCCACATTCTCTATTTGGGGACCATCATAAAAAGGCTTAAGTCTATGGCCATTCACCTTGAACACTTTGGAAGTTGCTAAACTTTGAATTTCAACTACACCATGAGGAAAAACATTAGTAACAACAAAAGGTCCA